>NC_084949.1:16797885-16952885 GCF_949316205.1 Platichthys flesus
ACACACACACACTTCTGTTCCTACACGTCTGCCAGTAGTTCATAATTTAATTTCTCTGAATGATGAGATCTCTCTTTGTCTCTCCATCACATTCAACCTCAGGCCAGTTTCGCAACGAGGCCAAAATCTGCTCACACACATACGGAGAAGAGAAGACGTGAAGCTTTCTAAGCGTGTGAAATATTCAGGAGAGCAAGAGGAGGGGAAAAACACAGAGTTTTGTTTTTGTCTTTAAAAAGGAAAGACAGACAGAGAGCGAGTGGGGGCTGCAGCGGAACATAAACCACAGAAGTTCTCCTTTGACTCGGCCCATTTAGGCCCATTTAGAGACAACGCACTTGGAAGAGAGCGAGACTGAATGGAGGAAAAAAGAGATGGGTGTGAAGAGAGGAAGCACATGATGGGTCCTAGTTATTGTTATTACAAGACGGAATGACAGACAGGGAGACGGATGAAGACAAAAAGGCAAAGTGTGAGGGAGAAGGAGTGATATGAGACGATAAGAGTCCTGACTTGTCTGCGCATACTTGATCTGATCAGTGATTTAGATAGTGTCTGTTTCATCCGGCTTCACCCAGTGTTCCTGGCATCCTCTGTGTGTGTGTGTGTGTGTGTGTGTGTGTGTGTGATAGTGTGTGTGTTCTCTCCTGACACTCGCTCAGAGGTCAGAGTTCTTAAGAGCAGCCATCCAATTACGGGGGGCATGGTGTTGCCGTAGAGATGAGAGAAAACTGTAATTGGATAAAGACAGGTTGGAACCTGTCATTAGACTCTAGCGTGGATGAACACACACACATATGAACGAGAGCGTGCGTACAAACACACACATACACACAAAAGTCGGGTAAAAACCTGTGATTACAAACCTGCTGCTCTATCAACAGCCTGCAGCTACAGAGCGACAACAGCACACTTTCTCTGTCTCTTTGTGTCTCTCCAAACTTTCTATACTAACAAATCTTAGATTTTTGTATTTCCTTTGATGCTGACAACGATCTTTTTTTTTATGTGTTTTTAATTTTTTTAATTTTAATTGAATGTTTTAACAGTAACCCCATCTCTAAAGCTCTAAATAAACGTAAAGCTTCAAATCCTCTTAAAGTAACAGGGACTGTTGTGTTGTCGCCCTGTTTCTGGCCGGGTTTTCCTCACATTATGTAAACATAGTACGTTTTAATGAGTCCAGGTCGCTGTCGTCACTTCAAACACACTCAGCCTTCGGTGAAATAATGTGAGAGGCTCTAAACTTGTGAGCAACATCTCTGGGAAGAATCAGCGGCCATCGCCCCAGCTTCCTCTCTTGGTTTCCTCTGCATCATTACCATTGGTGAGGGTCTTGCATAAGCCTCTCCAAACCAGTGTGTTGAGCTCAGGGGGGAGAGAGACGGGCATAGGGGCACGGTGGGGAGGGGGCGTGGGCAAGGAAGGGTGTGAGAGGGAAAAAAGGCTTGAGAGAAAGGTGCTGGAAAGAGAGAGGGAAGATTATAGAGGAGCGGGGAGAGAGGGAGAGAGACAAGGAGGGGAGAAAATGGGGGTGCCAAAAAAAGACCAAGCGAGCAGGAGAGGCAGAGAGGGAGGGCCGTGAGGTTTTCTTTTGTGGTGCTTGGAGAGTGACAGGGGTGCCAATAGAGCGGCCAGTGATGACAGTCCCACTGGAGAATGCCGGCTATGCCAGTGGAGTGGCACTAATGGAGCCAGAGAGGGGATGCAGTTGCCTGCCCCGGAGGGGGGATATTGTGCAACTGGACAAGGCAGCTTGACACGGAGCCAAGATGGAAGATTAGAGGGGAGGGAGAGAGGCACCCAGGGCAGAGAAAGACAGCCATGTTAGGTCTGCTGACTGATTGACACAAACTCAACCCTTCTCTCTGTTTTTCATCCGACTGCCGAGTTTCTACTTTTGTTCTAGTTTCTTAAAGAGGATACTTGGTAGCCAGGAGGAGTTTTCCCTGTGGATTAGCATTAATAACCCTTTAAAATACAGTGGTGGCTTCAATGATGTTACAATGTTATTATTTCCACTGGAATCTCAAATAAAGTTTTTACGGATTCGAACAAAGTTTGGCTGCAGAGAAGTTTGACACTTTGGCAAATATGCTTTAAATCTGTTTTGCAGAGGAGGTTTATTTCTTCGCCGGGCACAGAAGTTCCTGCTTTTAGAAAATAAATAGTCTGTTTAAAAGTGTTTTTCATTCCAGTAGTTCATTTGGAGTGTCGTTTTAAATTTGTGGAGCCAGACAAGCTGAGCTAACTGGCTGTTGAGAAGAACCATATCCAGATGCAGGAATGGTATCGATCTTTTTGTCATGATGAAAAATCTAATAATTGTGTATCTAAATTGAAGGCGTGCAAGGAGTTAATAACATGCCTCCTCACTATCACACCAACAAGTGTAAAGCCACAACTACTCCCTCCTCCTCCTCCTGTACATGGATGCACACAGCAAGCAGGGGTCAATATTGCTGAGTAGCTGTTATAGGGGTGAGTAGAGGTGCCTCGCATGATGAATCGTCCTGATTATTCCATAATCTCTCTCATAATTCACCGGCCGGCCAGACTCATCCATCAATATGTGGCCTGGATCCATACCTGCACATACTCATGGGAGACAGGACGTCATGGAGGGAGAAGGAGGGCGAGTGGGAGTGGAAATAAGTGAGAGGATCCACACCCCGCAGATTCTCAGGAGACTAACAACCGCGTTCACTTCGTATTATTATGTTAAGCACCGAGGTTAAAGGGAATGACAAGGGGAGAGGATGTAGACATAGAACAAAAGTGTGAGGGAAGTGGATGAGGATGATGTAGGTGCTTTGTTGGTGGGGGGGCATTACCGCACACGTTGACCCTTAATCACACACAAGCCACGGCCAGGAAATGCTTTGATGCTCCAGAGGACCTCACACGCACACACACTGATTCACACACTCTGCCAACGTAACTGCCTGCTTCCAGGTAAGCTCTTCCTGGCGCTGGTTAGGTATGTAACCCCCCACTCCCAATATTCTACACTCAGGTTACTCTCGTACGCACACGCGCGCGCACACACACACACACACACACACACACACACACACACACACACCTGGGCACTTGTATCTGACAGACAGGCTGGCTCCATGCTTCAGGCTACCTGCCATCTACAGTACTGACATACCTTTCTGACTCTTCTGACTCTCCCCTCCAGCTCCACTACTTTCTTTACTTTCTCCGTCCCTTGAATTCTTCCACGACTTCACCTCTTTCTCTTTTTTTTTCTCCTCGCAGCCGGCTCACAATGGATTTAACACTTCTGTCCTCACCTTGGTAAATTCCCCCCTTCTCTTTTTTCCGCACCATTTAAGAGAGCAAACAGGTCTCTAATCTTTCTCTTAAACACCCTTCATTCATCCTGTCTGCATCCAGCCCCTCCTCCCTCTGTCTCTTTTTTCCAGCTGTAACTCTCGCTGCTTCAGTAATCTGATGAGAGGAGCAGTGGCGTCACCGTCGCCCTGCCCATCACCCTGGATATCTCATCGGTCGACGCTGATGCCCTCTGACCTTTCACCTCCCGTGAGCTGTGAACCCTGACACTCTGAACATCACGGGGCGACAGGTGATTAATTAGGCTGCATTCAGGAAACGACAACATAATAATGGAGAATGTGTATGAAGATTAAGTGAAAAGATCAAGTGAAAAGTAACAGAATCATCTATCCTGCTCCTACGTTTAGGAGTGATTATAGTGAGATCACAGTTTATCAGACATATCTTTAAAACAGAACATTTAGGTATATATACATTTTTGTTGATTTTAAAATAATAATTCAAAGGGGACTGATATTTATTTGTGTGCAATTGGTGTTGATCCAAAAATCTGCATCATGTGAAATTAAATGTGATTTCCCTAGGAGACTGTTGGGCCTTGGAGGTATGCACTCTCCTGAGTGCCCATATAGTTTGTATAATACTAATCTAATTAAAAAAAACTGCACTTGTTTATTGATTAAAACACACACACACACACACACACAAACACACACACACATACACACACCCTTCCTGGACTCAGCTGAGGAACAAGATGGCTCTAGTCGGGCTAAAAGTCAGGCAGGGCGTTTTTATTGCTTCACGTCTTTACATTCTGCCTTTATAACATAATCTTTTGTACTGGTGCCTCCTCAGTAATGCCAGCTAGCTCTCCCCGAATCGCTGGAGAATGAATTACAGCATTGTGCTGGGATGTGAATGGCCAAATCACTTCTTAGGAATGAGTGGCCTTGAGCAATTCAGATAGGCAGTCGCGTGATTCATATGATGGCAAGCGAGTGACTCACTGACACTCGACAAGTCCACACTGTTGGTTTATACCCAAGGTGATTCATAATATGTACGCAGATGACATGGCAATTATCTGCAAACACACAAACTAGAAAGACAAATAAAAAGCACTATTTTACCATTTGGCTCGACGCGATCTGAGGCCTCCAGCATTCCGAATTAAAAAATATCTGCAGACAATATGTCTTTGTATCTGTTGAAGAGCTGTTTTGTTGTTTGTGTGTGTCTGTTTGTGTGTGTGTTTGTGTGTGTGTGTGTGTGTGTGTGTATGTGTGTGTGTTTGTTTGTGTGCAAGGGAGTTTTTATATCTGTTAAAGTGCATTCAGAGAAACAGGAGGGGGCAGGAAATATTGCTGAATGGTAAAGCGATTTGTTTGTGCCAGTGTGCGTCTGTGTTTGTTAGATGAAGAGTAAGAAAGAGGAGAGAGAGGAAAAGAGAGCAAGAAGGGAAGAGAGAGAGAGAGAGAGAGGGGAGAGAGAGAGAGAGAGAGAGAGAGAGAGAGAGGGGGGGAGAGAGAGAGAGAGTCCCGTCCACAGAGGCCTCGGGCTGTGAGACTTTAACTTAATTTCCTTGGACAGACATAATGGCAGATATTTGCATATCCTATGTAAACAAAGTCAGTGGCCAAATATCTTCTCATCCAAAACCCAGCAGCTAACTTTGCTACCAGATGATACTGATCTTAGAGGCAGCAGACCCAAACGTAAATAACACTCTTCAGCAGGAATAACCAGGAGCAGGGCTTAGGTTTTTCTTTTCCTAAGTACGGTCTGGATGTGAGTGATAGGGATCAGTTTCATGATAACTGAAACATTCCCACTGGGAGCCGACTGACAGACGTCTACATTGTGGCCTCTGGTCCATCTCACAAGGAGCACAGGAGAGTCACCTGCCAAACATTCTATATAGACAAAGAGTTTATGTTTTCATCTGCGTTTGTCTGTTTGTTAGCAAGACTACACAAAAACTACCGGACAGATTAACACAAAACTTAGTGGAAGGATGCAGCTCAATTTTGGTCGTTTTGAGATCAGGGGGCCGAGCCTGTCACTTTCTTTAACAGGTAGGGCATTTTATTTTTTGACATTTTCTCTGAGTCGACCATTACAATGATTCTCTATCCTGTTATGGCACTTACTCCCAAACCTATTTCAATCTTTGGAAACGTGTCACAAATATTTTTTCTCTCTTAAAACTTCTGGGAAATAATGGGGGAGGGAAAAATATGAAAAAAAACTGCACATCCAGTAAAGGTTGCTGGGCACTGGATCAACAAAATAGTTTGTTCACCTAAAAGCTCCATATTGACTGTTTCAAGCAAAAGCTTTTACTATTTCCTCTTTCAAAATGAAACCCTAACCCTAACCCTCGTGATCAAGTTGTTTAATCTTACAATATGATAAAATCCTCTTCTGATAAGAATCAGTTTCCTAAGCCACATCCCATGAGTAGAAGTTTAATTTGTCGTGATAGAGGATTCCCCTCTTTCTTCTACAGAGCACGTCCAGCTCAGATCTCTTGACTGAAACATTCTTCACCTCTGACCTCTGCGAACCCGGAGGTCACCGTCACTGTGGCAACTAAAAAACGCCAAACGCTCTCTGTCTTAATTAAAAAACATTATTTACTCAGAGAAATTTTCATTTTCACTACCTCTGACCTCTCTCTTCCTTTTCCTTTCTCCTCCTCCTCCTCCCCTCTGTGTTAGTTAACTGTGGACACGCTGGGAAAGCCCACGTCTCCTGAAAGACGCCTGCGTTCTTGGGACTATTGTGTCCAGCCTGTCGTCTCAGCCGAGGTGGTATATGAGTGTGTGTGTTTGCGAGAGAGAGAGTGTGTGTGTGTGTGTGTGTGTGTGTGAAGCGAGGCTAAGCTCTCACAGAAGACAAAGCCACAACCTTCGAGGCTGCTAAGCAACAATGCCGCCTGGTAAAGCCTCGTCAGGGCACCGTTTAGCAGAGGATTAGGGACAATTACACACACATAAACACACACACCCAAACCGAAGCCTCATCAACTCCTTAATTCAAACCCCATACCACTTTGACTCCACTTTAATGTGTGTCTGTGTGTGTGTGTGTGTGTGTGTGTGTGTGTGTGTGTGTGTGTGTGTGTGTGTGTGACCTGAGGTTCAGTCATTTCCCCCCTCTAAATCAACTTGTCCATTTTGACTCCCCGTCAATGGAAGGATGATGAATGACACACACAGAGGAAAATGCCAAAATCAAAAAAAAATTATCAAATTTGTATGTACAACAAAACTAAAACTAAATAAATAATGATGCCCATTAAGCATCTGACTCATACATCCAGTCCAGAGACGACAGCTTCTTTCAGACATGCACTGTCCGCAGATATGTCCAGTGGGACTGTATGTGAGAACGCAAATGTGTTGATGATGTTTCTAATGTGTGACGGACGAAAAGGTGAAAAAATTAAGAGAATACAAAAATGTCAGGATGATGAAAATGACTAAAAACACAAAGTCCCTGTCGCACCGACCTGGCTTCATACTCAACCAACCAGACTTTTCAGCTGGGGAAGCAGTGACCCATTCTCTTATCCTCCCATAGACCCATCCCTTCATCAACCACTCTTTCATCTCTCCCTC
This sequence comes from Platichthys flesus, assembly GCF_949316205.1. Lineage (NCBI taxonomy): Eukaryota > Metazoa > Chordata > Actinopteri > Pleuronectiformes > Pleuronectidae > Platichthys > Platichthys flesus. Next base: position 16,804,818 of record NC_084949.1, read on the forward strand.
TTTCATCTCGCTGCTGATTTTTGTCCAGCAAACGGGAGAGAGAGAAAGACAGTGAGAGAGAGATCGAGGGAAAGAGATTGAAAAGTAGAGGTGAGGGAAGAAGGTAAGACAGTGCTGTTTTCAGTCTCGCACCTTTTTTATAACAGGGCTACGCCGTACTGCCTAAGAATGAAAGCTGCTGAAAAATAAACAATATACAATATAATATAAATACACAGAAAGTGATGATGGAAATAAATGTACAGTCGAGAATACAAAAATGTCCTAACGTTGAATAAAAGTGAATAAAGTAAATGTGTATTTAAGATAAAGATGCAGGATCCCTCTCCATGCAGGTAGATAGAAATATGCCTGATTTAACAAAACATTTCCAATTTGATCTTAAAACCAAGGTGATTAATAACTTCCAGTCTTTGTTGCTCCTTGTTGATTCAAATCATGTACAATCGTTTAATTTTGTGAAATCTTTATATATATTTATTTTATACTTTTTATTCATCATATGTCATGATCACCTATGGCTACAGAAAAAAAAATGGCCTCCTCCTCGTCCTCAGACTGACGTGTCCCTGAGCCCTAAACTCATCCCTCGCATTGGGAACATGTGCAGGTGGCGTCCCTGGAGCGTAGCGCCCACACGGAAACCACAGATTGCTGGGCACATGCAGGGACGTCCACACATACACCCTCTAATGATGAGATGTACATCATGCAGACCCACCTGGACCCTCTCATACTCTGGGATGTGGGTGCCTGTGTGCCAGTGTATGTTCTGATCCCAGGGTCCAAACTTGTGATCTGCTTGGCAGGGGGAGCTCTCGGTTCTTGCCCAGCGCAGTGAGGTTTTACTGGCCCAGCTTGTTTTACAGAGTCTTTCTAATGAACTGTCTCTGTTTGATCCATTGTTCAAAGTGTCTCTGCTCTCCGCTGCTCTCGTTCTCTCTCTTTCCTCCGTCCCTCGTCTCTTTCTCAGAGCAAACAGCCACAGCTGTGGCCCTCAGTATTACCAGGGGAAACAGGAGGCCTGTGTGTGTCTGTGTGTGTGTTTACGTCAAAGGCAGACACACAGAGAGAGAGTTTTTGGGGATATGCCCACCACATGGTGTCTCCAGATGTGTGTCTTTGTAACCTAATAGACTTTGGGCCCTGGAGCATAGGGGGAGGCTAAGCGTGTGTGTGTGTGTGTGTGTGTGTGTGTGCGTTTGAAATGGAAAGGAGGATGAGGACACAGAGGTTTCATAGGGTCTGACACTTCCTATCCTCTCCCTTTTGTGTTTTTATATAGTGTACGTTTTACCTAAATAATAAAACCATCTCTGTCTGCTGGGACTTCAGTGGTTGTATGCAACCAAATTAAATGAGCAAATATGTTTTGTATGCATTGCAGGTAATGTATAGTAATTCTGTATATTTTTACCAATATATGGGAAAGATTCCAAATGACATTGGATGTATCTAAAAGCTTTCAAATGACCTTGAGCTTTCATCTTGGCAATATTGAGACAATTCGATGTTAGAGATGAGCAACCTCAAGGAGGCCTCGTGTTTCTCAATCACTCTTTACATCAAGGTGCATCCAGCATCACTCCCTTGTTTACTCGTTCACTTCCCCCTGTGTAACGGACACTAAATAATTCACTCTCCACTGAGCAGTAAATCCCGAATCCAGACAGTTATGAGTCATCATCATATTGCATCATAGTCGACAGGTGTAGAGTCAGAGGAGGGTGAGGGGGGATTGTTTGAAGGATCCAGAATTAACAGCACATGTCTCTGGTGTAAACGTTTCTCGTAAAAGGAAAAATCCTGAAGGTAAATATTATTCAGGCATAAACTATGTTCCCTTGAGAATGTACGGCATCTCTCCCCCTCCCCCCCACCCCCCATCGAAGCCCAGTTTAATCCCTCAAAACACAAAACCACCATGATGAGCAAAGGGTTAAACACTTAGATTCAAAGACTCACACACATACTACACACATTTTCCAAGCACCAAAAACAGTGAAAACATAATTTTCATAATAGCAGGTTAGGCAAGTGTTCATTTATAGCACCACTGTCGCAAAAAAGAAAAACCTAAACTCGGTCCGATTCGCACACATACCTTCTGACCTCAATAGAAAACTCAACAGGATTCTCAAGGGTTTCTTGTCGTGTTTTCTAAAGATACAAATACTCTGTAAGGTATGGGGGGGGGGGGGGGGGGGGTTGAAGTTGAAATAGGATTTAATATTGACCAAGCCGCCTTAAATAACATTGGCTTGGCCTCCCCTCCTGGTTGTCATTTCATTCTGAATGACTTCCATACGTTTCCAAATTCTGCTCGTAGCTTTGTGGCTGCAGCAGAACCGACTTGGCGATTTTCCTCTTAAATGTAATTTAGTAATTTCCTGTTGATTTTCAGGGTTTCGTTTCATATTTCACTAAAGTATTGTTTTTAGCAGATCTGAAGAGCTGACATACTCTTACACACATATACTGTGCATAAAATCCAAATGAACACATATAAGTGCTAATACACAATACACAAATGGGCAAACACACGCGCACACACACAGGGCCGCTGGTCCGCGACAGCTGAGCAGAGTGCAGTTGTATTTTTACTTCGGCCCACACGGTGAGCAAAATGCCAACTCTTGGCCTTGAGAAACTCTCTCTCTCTCTCTCTCTCTCTCTCTCCCGCTCTCTTTCTTTCTCACACACACACACACACACACACACACTCTCGCTCTCAGAAACACTTACGCACATGCAGACGCACACCCTCAGACACGACAGGTCAAGCCCAGCCAACCGCCGGAGCAGCCCGCAGAACATAAACAACTTTCACACACTCTGTGAAGCATCTGAGCATTTCAATATTGTTTTAGATAAATATATTCAGCCACACGTATAAATATATATGGAACCATAATTATTCCCCGAGACCACAAATGACCATGACGGGAAGTTGGTTCCCACAGTTTCAGCAGCGTCGCAGCCCAGCCCTGCAGTGCTGGAAATCCACAGCTCGGTTTACAGCACAGGCGAGCAGCAGACGGAGAGTGACGGGCTGGAAGGTGCTTGACAACAATCAGCAGGTGCTCACTGGTTTGAATGAGAACTGGGACATTTAGGCTCAGACACAAAAAGGATGTTCTGCATGTGATAGAAACAGAGTCTAAGTTCAGGAGAGAAACCTGTTTTCTATACGTTTCCCTGCTTGGTCTGTCGTGTTCGTGGCTTTCTCCTCTCCATCCTCTCAAGCTCTCACATAAACACACACTCACACACACATGCGGACACACTCCCAGTGGGCAGCAGCTGTTCGAGTGCTAATCTCCATTAGCTACTGAACTGGCTTCCACGGAGAGGGCCATGTGAAGTCTCTTCTCTAACACCTTCACCTGAGTGAAACACCACAGCCGCAACACTGACACAAACATACGTTTGTAAAATATTTCCGCTTGTCGTTAAAGTCATGGTCAATACGCTGTGCACACAAACACACCACTGCATATACCATCAATTCATCTGATGGAGCTCAAGCCCTCATTGCAGTGCTTCTGTTAGGCCGATCACATCAGAAATGTGTGTGTGTATATATATATATATATATATACAGCATGTGTGTGTAATCACAGAAAAGAGAAAAGAGGACTTACAGTCTGTAGAGCTTCGTCGTTCCCAGGAAAAGCAGCTCAGGAAAGATGGCCAGATTATTCCGATTCAGGCGCCTGCAAAAACACGGCAGAAATTAGAAAACAGACTCTACCTCACTTCCAGACGGTATGGGCAGAGCGGTTAGATGTGTGTGTGTAATTATCTTTTTGGAGTCAGATTTGTATTTCCTGATGAGCATATCATATTATACTACGCTGTTTTCATTGTAATACAACTCGGTTTATTTCGAGGAAGCTTGAAAAAACCAGGAGATGGATGGAGAAACTTTTCAGACAAAACACACACACACACACACACACACACACACACACACACACACACATGTTCATGGAAGGATTCTCAAAAACAGACTCCGGGTTACCCCTGATTTAAGGGGTACAACACGGCTGCCAGACAAACAGTGAGTTAGAGAAGGAGGAAGGGAAGGTGGGGGGAAAGGAGGAAAGAGAAGGGGTTCGGATGAAGGGTGGGAGTGTGGGGGGGGGGACCTTTTTTTTTTTTTACCACAAAGGCGGAGGAGAGGAGACGATGTGGGAAAAACAAACAGGCAGTCTGGCCGGGCTACCGAATGTGTGAAAAGGACCCCACTGAGTAAACAAGGCCCTCACAGCAGAAGAACTCACAACAACCCGTCATCTCACACACACACACACACACACAGACACACACACGGAGACAAACAGAGGAGTTGAGAGAACTCGGGTGAGTTTAATAATCTGGGTGCGATCATTTAACCCTGGTTGAGTGGAGTGAAGAGGTTTGTGTGTTTGTGTGTGTGTGGTGATGCCTTGCTGTGAGTCAGAGGAGAGATTGACACAATGAGGGACAGGCTGCTGAAACAGTTTAACCCCGACACACACACACACACACACACACGCATGCACACACACAAACACACACACACACAGTCATGTCAGCATGACTGCAGAGGGCATTGCATTGACTTACATTGATTTTCAGGAGACTTACTCAAACCCTAACTATACTTGCTTAACCCTAACCTAAATCTAACCCCAACTTAACCTAAACCTAACCTTAAAACATGTCTTCACCTTAAAATCAAATGGTTTATGTTATTGGGACTTGCAGGAAGAAATGTCCCTAGAATGTGATGTCTACTCCACAAGATATGTATATGGACCACATACACACACAAACACACACACACACACACACACAGCCTTGTCCCCAAGACTTCGGAGGACATTATTTTGACCTACATTTAGAGTCGTACTATTTGTTTGATTATAACCCTGACAATTGGTACTAGTTTTTATTTTTATTTTTACATCCCCCAAATTTGAATATCTCAATTGACCATATTTTGCTTTATAAAGATTAATTTCAAGTTGTTTAGAATGCATTTCGGGGAGTGCTCCTGTACAACTCATCCAGAGTGCTGCATTTTAAACCTGATCTGACCTAAACTCAACTTTACCCTAACACTACCCTAACCTCAAAATATGTCCTCACATTAAAACTTTAATTATTTATATTATGAGGACAAGTTTGCATAATGTGACAGTTTAAACAAATTTAGGTCCCAAAAGGTGAGTAATACTTGAACCCTTTACAAAAGCGCAGCCACACACACACACAGACCCACACACACACGCATTGATAGTCACAACAGAATTGCTGTGCTGGCTGCGACAGGAGATGAATGATGAAAGGGAGAACGAAGGGGGAAAAAGTGGAGGGGTGACTTTAAAGTGCTAAAAAAAACCTGCAAAGCCTTGATACTTTCTGAATGATTTACACATAAATGCCAGAAATACAACACATTCTGCTCAAACAGCATAACTCCATTCAAAACCCTGATATCCTCCCTTTAAATCTCTCAATGACTTTCCACTCTTCACCCTGATTTTCCATGTCTTTCGGAAAAAGACTCTCCTTAAATAACGTCTACACCTCCTTGTCCACCTTCCATCCACAAGTGCACAAATATATGAATGTGCTCGAGCCCCATCACAAACACACACACACATTCACACTCCACAGTTACATCAGAGGCCACTTAAATATTTAACGTCCCGCAGAACTGAAGTTTCTGAATTATTCACCTCTCTTCCGTTAGCGGCGGCTCAGGCGGCTAAGAGCCCCACGTGGTCCCGCAGAGAGGGGCCCACTCCCACTGCAGGGCCTGCCCAGCCATGAGCACCCGTTAGTGGGCTAGACCTCCGCTGGGAGGGTGCATGGACTGTTGCTAGAGGTGGGGAGGAGGAAATGGGGATGGAGGGGGGGTATGATCTCATCCTCTCAAAATAGATGCGATGCTGTCAGACTAGGAGAGTGAGATAATGAAGTAAAGATCCAGACCAGACTACTTCCTCTGCTTTTAAAAGCAATTTATGAATTTGATAAATGTAGCAGTAGTGTGGTTATCACATTAACCATCATATCATGCTGCTTTTAGATCCTTAATCATAGTCAACACAGGAGAGATGGTTTATCAGGCCTACAAACTGCACAGTGCATTCCTTTGACTATGTTCATGATCAAAAAGTTCATTAAGTATTGTAATTTTTTATTTATTTTGTGTCATTCATCATGTGCAAATATCATCAATATTATCTACCTGCAAATAATCCAGTTCATAACAAGTCCCTGACTCAACCTGTTGGCTACGATGACAGCTTTAACAAGGAATAAGATTTATCATTAATAAATCTATTACTCAAGAAATGTATAATCTAACTATTGTGTTTTATGTGTATAGGGACGGGAAATTATCTGTTGCAAGTGTAGATCGTATTTCTGTAATTTTGTATATAGTATTTTTCGATTCTTTGCTATCCTTAGTATTTTTCGTATTAATATGTAGCTCCCCTTTCACTGCTGCTCTTTTGGGCTGCTGTGTGTAATTAGCATTTCCTCTACAGAGGATCAATAAAGGTACATATTATCTTATCATACTGTGATGCATTGTATTGGATTATTGATATGCAACTCTCTTTGTATTGTATTTGTCTCTTTAAAAAAACTTTTTAAATCAAATAAAATATATTGCCTAAGGTGACGTCCCAAGTGTTTTGTCCAATATTCTCAAAACCAATAATATGGAATTTACAGAGATTTGACCACCTTTGTTTTTATGTGTACATTTTCATTTAGTTTGCTCATGCACACATGTACATGCACGTGGCTGATGATATACACAATCCAGTAAATGGTTTCACACCACTCCAGTTATCAAAAGGTGTTGGTGGTAAAGCAGCAAAAGATGCAGCAATGTGCATTGGATCTCAAGTACACATCGTTTTGCTTTTGTTTACAGGAAATTAACTTCCAACAGCTCAACAGCCATAAGGAAAAAAATTTAAAACACAACTGAGATGACAGTGGTGCCGTCAGAGGGAAATTCTGCTTCTGACTGAAGATTCAATATTCAATATTTCTTTGTAGATTTACTGAAAACAACTATAATATATATGAAAGTACACGTAAAAGTCATTGACTGCTTCTTACTCTAAGAACCTGCAGTTGTCTGTTGTGGTGTGTTTCTGGACTTGATGGAATGCATCTTTTATATCATTGCTTATGTGTGTATTTGTATAAGTGTGTGTGCATATGCAAATATTGTAAACAGCCTCGGAGTACTCCCACAGTCTCATTAGTCAGAGTCTCATGGCTGGAAGTGAAGGAAAACTGAAGAGCCAGTGGTCTGAGGTGTGAGTGTCAGTCCAACAAGCGAATGTCACACTGCAGCGTGGTGATAATCCCTGCAGTCATAAACAGATGCTAAGGGGCAGCACACCACACAGTACACACACAGTACACACACAAACACATTCCAACAAACACGTTCAGTGTGCCAGATCTTCGTAGCCACTTCCACACGTGCACAGCCACACAAATTAAAGTCACACACACAGCCCTCACACCCACGAGCCTCGTAGATGTGCAGTTCTACAGGCCTGCAGGCTCCGGCTGGAACGGAAACAACAAACCACCTCAAAAGAACAATAACTCCCCAGATGACACTGCTGCCACAATCCACATTTTTGCACAAACAATCTGTCACACACTAGGGATGGGCATAATTAATGGACGATCGATTCATTGATCATTAAGAAATTATTTTTTCATCGAGACATTCACTAATTACACATTTGACCACGGGGGGCAGTGTTTGAAAAAAACGCCACAGGCCTACTCAGTTACCTGCGGCTGGCTGTCCATTTCCAAAGTAAACATTAAGAGGTCATGGCGAAATGTAGAGTGGGACCATTTTGAGTAAAAAAATGACTTGGTTCACTGCCAATACTGCGAAGCTATCCCAGGTTGAGGTTGTATGTGAGTTACTGGTTATTTTTATGAAGCTTTCTCGACTCTGTGCCTTGTTTGATAGTTTTGAGTTACATCTGGCAAAACCTGTCATACCTAAGTTTTATAGAGATGAGGGTCAGTTGTGTTTTCTAGCACCGGCTTCCAGCTGTCGGCTCCGCTGGGTTAAGATTACGGCAGCGTATATTTTGTTCATCTTGTAAAAAAGATCTCAATGAGGAAACACGCTTAGTTATTTCACTTCATTTTAATATAGCCTATAAATAGTGAATTTTTGAATTTGAAAATATGAATGATTAATCGAAAATTCGTCATTAATTCTCCCGACAATCGATGAAGACTATTTAATCGAACGCCCATCCCTATCACACAAACACACACACACAGACAGACAATAGTGATACTGTTACCATAGTTCTGACTCAAACCATGAGGATGTTTTCATGACCCAGGGTTTTCCATTTAAGTAAGAAAACCACTTAGCACAGACCGTGTGTGTGTGGGGGTCTGTGTGTGTCTATGTGTTTTTGTGTGTGTGTGTGCATGTGTATCTATTCCTGTATTTGGTTCACAGCTTGTGTATCCAAATTGAACCACAGCCCATCATTCCCCACATGTTTACGCACTCTAATCTGACCTGTTATTCAAACACTAATGACAGATACCACCTCTCCCCTAAAGCACAGAAAAGCAGAAATCCAGTCTTCTCACCTGACCTGTGCAAATTCCTCTGCTATCACCTAAACTTCAGGAGCTACTGGAAAACTTTTCCTCCCAACTTTGAGCTGACTGTTGTGTAGCACCTACACAGTTGGCTGCTGCAGAGCGCAGCACTGACAGGGGCAACGACCAGAGACAATCTATCACAAATGACTGCTGTAGACAGAACCGCTGCAGTGAAAATGGCTTTTTGTGTGTCTTCACAGTGCAGATAATTTCAAGCTCTGCTGCTCAATGAAAAATAACATTTAGAAAAAAGAAAGAAAATGAGTGAAACTTTGCCCTGAAATGATCAGAGAGAACAATGTAATCACTCAACAGGCTTTAGAGCTAATCATCAAGTACTGATCCAGGGCTTTCCTTTGAAATCCATATCCTGCTATCTGGGATCTCTGTTACAATTATCTTTTGCTATTCATATTGTCCACGCATGATAACATGATAATTTGGTTTGAGACTTAATTATCTACCTTGTAATCACTGCTGATAGACCCATCCCTCTACCTGTAAGCAGTTTTACTATTATTCATGGCTATTAGAATGATCTTTGGCATTGTGATCACTCAATTACAGGCTAATTATCTGAGGCTTTATCTCACCGCTGTTCTCTGAAATTATCGTCTCAATGCCTGTAATTACTGTTTTCTTTCTCTCGACATCTCTGCGGCTCTTATCTCCTTCAATCTCTCAGACTTTGAATTGGATAGAGGCTATAAACCAGTCAAATGTGAGGGAAGGATAAGAGGATCAGGAGATCCTCTCTTTCCTGTTCTGCAGCCACAGGGAGAAGGGGGGAAGAATGTATAACATTCCTGTACAAACGGGACACAGAGAGAGAACGAGATGGGTGGGTATGGGAGAAAAACATGAGGACATGCTGGAGGTATGAATGAAAGAAAGGCGGAAGGCGTGAGTGGGTGTGAGGGGGGCAAAATCCAGATAAAACCAGTCCTGGCAGAGCAGCCTTGCGTAAGTGAATGCGCATGCATGAGTTTATCCATACCCATGCATGTGTTTATGCATGTGCACGTGTGTGTTGTGACGCGCCTATCTCCTCCACACCTCCTTTGACTACCCACCCCCTCCTCCATACCCCCCAGCTACTGCCCCACACCTGACCCTGCCCTGCCCATCGCTGCAGGGCCTGTCACAAAAAAAAGGGGGATAAGAAGGGGAACCGTTTTCCACCCTGGCGGGGGGCAGTCACTGTGGATCTGTCAGCCCAGCTTAGGGTCCTCTCCTCTGGGCAGCGGTGCCCAGCAGGACCCTTCCAGCCCCCCAGAGGACGGAGGCCTTTGAAATGAGCCCCCAGACTCCAGACTCCGGAGATGGGCCTTTGTTCGGCGGCTGCAGGGGGGCATTGATGACTGACTTCATCTTTGTGTTTGTGAACATGCCACGCCAGAGACGATGAATTATCGTTGGAAAACCCTCTCTAGTACAACAGAGAACAGCCATGTTGTGTCAGAAAGTTAGCCGCTGTCAAAGGTGTTTGTCGCCATCAGAGACAAAAAAGGGCAAAAGAGACGACTAAACAAGCTCTTGTTGTCTGACAGTAACTGTCTAAGACTACCTTTCAATACAAGTGTAAGTGTAGTATGAGAAGCCTGTTATACATGGGAGAGGTCTTTACTGCCATCTCTTTGTTCAGAGGGTCATCAGTACCAAGGTTTACTGAGGAAGCCATAAGCAGTGAAATATTGCCCTCTTTGTCCACAGCGCTGGGCAGGAATTCACAGAACTGCTGAGCTGGACAAAACTCAGTGGTGGTTTCATGGGAAACACCAGCAGATTCCCCGCAGAGGTCCGCAGATCGTCCGTCTCCGTCAACAAAGAGCGGCTATAGTGCGGCAGACAGCAGCAGCAGCAGCCGGCACGACACCACCAAGACAAGAGCAGCCGGGGGAATTATGATATATCATCCTTTTTATCTCCCAGGCTCCTGAGGATTCTACCCAAAGCAACCATTAAAAAGATTACCCACCTTTTATTTGATTTACTGATGTATGTACATGTGTGTATGTTGTGTAGGCTGGATATCTCGAGTCTTTGTTTATGGCAATGTGTGTAAGCAGTGAGGATTTTTATGTGTCTTTAATTAAAAGCTTGTCTGTAGACCTCGTCAGACTCAGTCACAGTCGGCTGCATACCAGTGTGTCATTGGCCGACAGTCAGGCCACACACACACACACACACATGAATATATGGGCTGATTACACATGAAGCAAAGTTGACAGTTGACACAAAGGACATGTGAGCAGTCAGGGGTCCACATCCCCCTTCTGTCTTGCACCGACCCTCTCAGACGGCCGAGACTTAATTATGCCATAACTGCCTCAGGGTTGGATGCTGAATACCAGTGATTCCAGGCCAGCGCCGTAACAACCTCTGGCCGCTTCTCAGAGCCTCGTAGCTTTATGACTCAGTCCCTCAGCTTCTCTTGGACCGAGACGTCGACAGCCTCACATCCTGATAGTCACTTTTTAATGATGGCGACAATTTAAAAGGAAAAGTCTGAACATTGAGTGTAGAAAAACATCAGATTCTGCCATAAGGCACGGAGGCACGATGGGGGAAAAAAGTATTTAATACCTATAGGAAAAGTGTTTTCGAAAGTTTTTTTGAAATTGCTGGAGATTCTAATGAAAATGTTGGAAAGAAATTTGGTGAAATAGTTCACCCTCAGTTCAAAATAATGAATCCTAGACGTTACTTTAGTCATGTCCACTGATCAGTGATTTAAAGACAATAAAGGCAGCCTGCATTACAATTTGTCCAATTTACCAATGTCCAATTAATGATTCAATTACCGCTTTGGGTCCAGGACTGAATGCACCCAAATACGTCCTGAATGCGTCTCGTAGAAGAACGGAGGAACATAGAGCTGTCCACTCGTAATCGGATCTCTCAGGACGGACGTAGTGTCTATCCGGGTCCATATCTACACTTTCCGATACAACAACATAAACTTCTCCACCGGGACAGTGACCTCGTTGAAGCTTGTTGTAGTTTTGCTCCATTTTAAAACACGAGAGCGGAAAATGAAGACACGTCCCGGTCAGCACTTTTCACCACATCTGTTATTGCGATTCACCAGATCTTCAAAGCTCAATGTGACACGTTCCAAACTGATACCATGATGTCTGATGTAGATTTCAACTTAGATTATATAAACCTGGATTCTGTGACATGCAATGACCTTCAATCCGTGATTGCTGTTATTGCAGAGTGTCAGGGCCTTTGAGCAGTGCTCTGCACCATCATCAAAACAGCAAATGAGGGAATATCGCTCAGAAGAGCTGTGTTTATCCCTCCTGCAGAGCTTCCAACACCTTATTAAGACACTTTTTGTTAGTTCTTGTCTTTCATTTGTCAACCATCTGTGCATTTTTAAGGGTTTGTGTTTGTGTGGAGCACCTAGGTAAAGGGAAACTTTCTTTTTTTTCAAAGATAGAAATCCTGCCTGAAGGGACGAAATGGCAACTGCTTTGACATGTCAACGTTACTCACAGTCTCTCCAGCTCCTTCAGGTCCTGGAAGGCTCCTCTCTCGATGGTGAAGATTTTGTTCTCCATTAGCTGCCTGAAAGAGAAAACACCAGGAGAGAGAGAGAGGATGAGCATTGGACAGGGAAAAAAAAGAGTGATAGAGAGAGACACGCAGAGCATGGGAACCTGACAGGGTGATTTGTGCGTGGAGACCGTGAGAGGCCAAAGAAAGGGGGAGGATGACGGGTGGATGTGGCTTCAGATAAGAGAGAAAAGAGGAAGAGCAGGTGAAGAAAAGTGAGATAGGACACATGAGAGGCGAAGAGATTGACATGGGAAGGGAGAGGGCGGGGGAGAGATCGAGGAGATAGGTGACGGAGGGCGTGATAAAAGAAGAAGGAGAAAAACAGATTGGCGGAGATGGAAAGTGAAAGAATGTTGAAACAGCAAGAGGGAGGGAGGGCGAGGGGACGGGCAGCAGGTCGATAGAGCAGCAGAATTGACTTTAAAAGCGGCCCATCAGCTGGACAGCGACTCATCTATCATCCAATTTATGCTCTCTAACCACATAGCTGTGACTACTCATTCACTTACACCAGCACAACTCCACCAGGAGCAGGCTGCTGACTGAGACAAGCACACACACACACACACACACACTCACACACACACACACACACACACACACACACAGGATAAACAGGAAGGTACACACATACAAACAGATATATTGTGATCAGGGCTGCAAATTACAGTTTCTTTCATTACCGGCCAATCTGCACATTGTTTCTTTCTCGTTCGATAATTTTTGTCAATAAAAAATCTATATCTCACAAGAGTCCAGAGTGAGGTCAACAAATTCGATGTTGTAACCGACCAATAGTTGAAAACCTAATGCATTTCACCAAATGTTGTGTATGTCATCACATTTGAGTTGCAGGAAACAAGAATCTGCTTTGGGGGTTTGTATCAGATCAACTAATCGACTAAGCTAATTGTTGCAGTGCTAATTGAAAACGGTGGAGTGTGTTTGAGAGTGTTCTCTCTCGGGTGGACGTGAGCACACAGGAAACAGCATGAGGGCTACACACACACACACACACACACACACACACACACACACACACACACAACCAATTAAGAGCATAATCTCTGGAGGAATTCCAACAATGTGTATTCTCTGCCATTCAATTTAAGCGGCTGAATAGTGAACACACACACACACACGCACACACACACACACGCACACACACACACATGCAAACACACACATTATATTACATCAAGAGAGAATGTCCCTGTCACAGTGTTGGTGCAGGAGATTTCTCTGCCCGAATCCATCCCAGGTAAAGAACCTGTCCTAACTCTAGCCGCCCCTCTCACTGCATTCCTCCCTCTGTGGTCAGACCTAATGACCGCTATCTCTTTCCCTCTATTCGCCCTCCATCACTTCCTCGCCAGGACCAGCGCGCGTTAATCACTCCAGCACATGGGCCCCGGGCCCTGTGGTTAAAATAAGCCCCTCCTGACACTTCCCCTGGCAGATTAACACGACGGCATTAACAGGTGCCGCCGCCGCTCTGTTTGGACACACATGCATCGTGGATGAAGCCACCAGCGCTTCCCACGGAGAGCCGGCGCAGAGCTGCTGCAGCATGCGGCAGCTCCGGGGCCTGGATGGATGGATGATGCGCCTGATGCGCAACAGAACCAGGAAACAGTTAAACTCCGCGAGTTGCTGTATATCGTTGGGTGGGGAAGTTGATGGAAATGCAAGGTGTTGTTTTGTGTTATACATGTGCACACGAGGAGGGAAAACAAAGAGGAAAATAAAATGAGATTTTCAAAAACACTTACAGCACTCGCAGATGCCTCAGTCCTGCAAAATCCGTCTTTGTGATCTTAGTGAGGTTGTTTGCGTTCAGGTCCCTACAGACAGAGCAGACACAGAGGGATTGTCAGTACATGAGAATGATATGTTAATAAACCCAGGACAAAGCAGGTGAGCCGCTCAGATATGGAGATTTTATTCCTGAAACTTGGTGCGTCCAATAACGCAGGATTTGTCATTTGTGCGTCAGAGGAGCGGAGGCTGCTGCGCTATAGGCGACACAGACTCATTTTAATTTCATCCAAGGGTGTTTGCCTGATAAAATACAGCCCCCCTCTCTCTTTTTTTTTTACTCGGAGCCACTTGTCCAAATCCGTTTTTGATTAACTCGCTGGTCTCCAGACAAACCGATGTGGTCTACTAAGGCTGTGCTTAATGCAACAGTGCGAAACCACCGACACGACCGCAGCAGTGCCCCTATAACTTCAGCTGCGCGATCAACGTCCTCCTCACAAGTCCCGTGTTTTTTTTTTTTTTTTTATTAAACTAAATTTCAAATCAGCAGCTTTGACATCAGAACGTGCGCGTAAAGAGAAGTTTTGGACGCGTTAGTTCAAATGTTAAACTCGTGTAGACTCCATGGGAAGTAAATCCTCCTCTCGTGGTGTCAACGTGCAGTTTAAAAGGTCGAAATGTGTCCGGTAAAAAGCTACAGCATTACTTTCAATTTGAGGATCAATAACCCATAATCAAAGATAAACCTGTGGTGATATTTACTTTATCAGAAAACTCTTTAATCTCTCCCGGAGAACCGCTTTATTATAAATCTATAATTAAAAATACCGTGAGGCCACTAAGATCAGTGCGCAGTAGTTTTCCAGCATTATTCACCTACAAAGTAATCGATCATGTTCTATAGATTTTCCCTGCGAGGTATCCCCTATTTGTCGGGACACCTGGGCAGCGTAGAAATCCAAACTGCGCGTTTAAAGCTCGAACCCCTCTGGTACTCACAGTCTCTCCGTGTTGCGGGGTATGTTCCTGGGCACGCTGCGGAGCCCTTGGCCGTGGCAGTCCACTGTGGTGCCGGTGCAGGAGCACTGGGTCGGGCAGGGCTGGCCATCTGCTCCGCTGGACAGCACCAGGACCAGGACGGCCGTCACCAGCAGCGGCAGCAGACCAGAAGCAGTCGCCGGGGAGCGGCCAGGGCCAACGGGGCACAGAGCTCCCACCATCACTGCGGCAAGTGGGGGGCCAATATGAGACCCACAAAAACAGCGAGGAAATGCAAGGGCGTTTAAAAATTAAAAAAAAAAAATCCCTGAAAGAGCTCACCTAACTCTGGCTCTATGAACTATGTCGTTCTCCTTCTCGCTGTCCTCCGTGTTTCACACGTATGTTTGTGAGCTTCCTCGTGCTGAATTTACATTTGGGTGTCCTCGGAGGGGTTTCTGCGTGTGGACGCTGTGAGCCGGGAGCTGGGTCCCCCCTGGGCAGGGAGAGGGGAGGTCGACGAGGCGGCGGAGCAGCTCTCTCGCTGCGCTACAGCGGAGCAAACTTCCACATGTCCCCGGCATGCGGTGCGCAAATCTCCGCGGTGTGCGCTATACGCTTGTGTGTATGCAGTCTAAATATGTGTGTGTGCTGGTGGAACACCTCAAACCCTGACCTGATCCACAGAAACACACGCACACACTCTCTCACACACACTTCAGTACACACAAACACTCCAGGTGAGGCGGTCTTGGCTATTAATTCACAACACGCGTCCGGCGAGGAATCAGCGGCGGCAGACGGTTGTTTCCCAAAAGCTCAGCAGAGGTCACCGTGCTGCGCGAGGTATTGATTCCGATCATGTATCAATTGATTCCGATCATGTGTCAATTGATTCCGATCATGTATCAATGGCCGGTGAGTGGAGAGGGTGCAGGCAACGTGAGAGAGGGAAAAAGCCCCGTGGAAGACCAGCGCGCAACACTATAATCCAACTCTGCGTGGTGCGTCAAAGCGCTGCTCCCGAGTGTGTGTGTGTGACTGTGACTGAGAGAGAGAGAGAGAGAGAGAGAGAGAGAGAGAGCGAGAGAGAGAGAGAGAGAGAGAGAGAGAGAGAGAGAGAGAGAGAGAGAGAGAAACGGGAGTGGGCACGTCTGCTACTGCGTCTGTCCAGACAACTCTCTCTCTCTCTCTCTTTCTATCTCTCCCTCTCTCTCTCTCCCTCTCTCTCACACACAAACGCACACACACACACTCTCTCTCGCACTGCGTTTCCCCTCCAGGCAGCAGCAGGTTTCCAGCTGGCCGTCAGTCAAACAGCAACAGTTTGATGTGTGAAGAAGAGGACTCTCCTCTCCTCTGCAGTGTCCCGGTCACCTGATGCCTTATTCCTCTGGCCTCAGGAAGGCGACAGAGCTTCCCAAGTAAAAAGCTAAAGGGGGAAACCCCGTGTGATTCTAGAGTGTCCTCATCTGAACAAAAGAGGAGATGCGGTTGTTGCTGTGATGCAGGCAGGTCCTCTAGGTGTTTGGGGACACCAGGATGGACACGCACCTGCTGACCACAGAGCCCTCTGCTACTCTCAGCTCACAGATTAAACGCATTTCTCATTGTTAATATCACCTGCTTTTAGTTTCAATAAACAAAATGGAGCTGTTAAAAAAGAAGACAGAAACTTTTTATAGCCAAGTTCTTGACATTTCCCTATTCTTGAAAGCATCAAACCTGGACCCTCTCCTGCTGCTCTTCATATGTACCAAAAAAGTTCAGAAAATGAGCAGACTCAATTTTACAGAGAGTTTTTTTTAGTAATTGTGATAATTCAAACCAACAAGAGTGAGAGCTCAGGTGTTGACTGGTGAATAAGATAAATATCATTAATTTACAGAAAAATCAAGGTTTTCGTCTGTTGTTTCTTTCTGTCTCTGGTAGTTTTTCCTTACTCTAGCTGACTCACACACTTCATCTCCCCCCTCCATCGGCATAGTGGTGAGTAGATAATGAGGGAACTTTCATTTTTCGGCGAACTTTCCCTTTAAGGCCCATGACACAAACTGAATATGAGCCATTCAAGTCAAATTGGATGACATGGATATTTACTGACAAAATATTGTCTGCACCTCTCAGGTTGCTCTTCATGCGCTCACTTGAAGGATGATTCTGTCATGCATGTATTCCTAATAAATATATTAGAAATATTTAGAGTTACATAGAGGTGTTATACAGACTATGGGCAGCCTAAACCTATATCTCAGAGCTTTTGAACCTTTGAATCTCCTTCAGGTCTCATAAAGTTCCTCATGATGTTGAGGAACAGCGTTGTTCTGAAAAGCTGTTATTTATTTTATTTCATACTATGTCCCAGTGTGTTGTCTCTGTCTCTGTTTCTTGTTCACTGTTGTGTTCAGCCTTCAAAATTGTGTTGTTATGAAATGTATTTTCTGAATAAAGTGACTTTTCTCGATCGGGCCGACCTTGGCACTAAAGGTCGTGGAATCTCACAGTTTGAATACATGAGCATGACAGGAATATTTCAGTGAATCCACATTAGGGGTCAGTGACACGCGTATCTCAAGGAGATCATGAATCTGTGCTGCAGCCTCTCTCTCTCTCTCTCTCTCTCTCCCTCTCTCTCTCTCTCGCTCATTCCCTCCCTTCCTCATTCTCTCTCTCTCTCTCTCTCCCTCTCTCTCTCTCCCTCCCTTTCTTTCTCTCCCTTGATCCCTCTCTGGCTCCGAAGACCGAAGACAAACAGCTGTGTGTGATTGTAATGCTGATGTGTGCAATGTGCGTGTAGCCCCAATCTTGCCGCACACACACACACACACACACACACACACACACACACACACACACACACACAGACAGACACACAAACATACAGTCTTCGGATTGAGTGAGGAAATACGTCCCGCAGCAAATTCTAAATCATCCCCTCTTCTTTTTTTTGTGAGAGGTAGAGATAAAGTGCAGGCAGAATCATGATTTGCTCCCCTTTGTCTCGACAAAGAGGAGGATGAGGCAGACGTGAAAACATGTGGAGGAGACAGACGGGGAGGAGGAGGAGAAGGGCAGAGGCCGGACGTTGTTGGTGGTGTTATCATAGGTGAAGTGAGGGAGGAGGAAAGAAAAGAAGAAGAAAGGAAGCAGAGGGGAGGAGATGGAGGCTGACCCCTGCCTCCTGCGGTACAATGAGGCTTCAGGGCACACGGCCTGTTTAGACACAGCCTCACCTGGCCTGCCCTTGCCTCTCACACACACACACACAAACACACACACACACACACACACACTCAATTTTGTCACTTTATATTTTTTCGCCATTTTGTTTCAAGGTTCCTGATGATTCATTGCAAAAAAAAGACAAATCTGTCAAAATAAAAATTTGCCAAAAATAATGTTATTATAAAACGTCCACTCTTTGTCGTGAAACCCTTGATTCGGACAAAGAAAATGGAAAAATTAAACAGAATAAATCCCAAACCTTTAATGGTGAGTTACAACGAAGGATCCCACATGTAGTGTGTTTTAAGTTGCCACAAATATTGTTTATACAGGCTAGAGAAATACAAAGCATTAGTTGGTGTGGCTGTGGCTTAAGACGTAGAGCGGGTCGTCCACTAACAAGTCGGCTTGATGGTTTGATCCCCAGCTCCTCCACTCAGCATTCCAAACTGCCCTCGGGCAAGATACTGAACCCCAAATTGCCGCTGACAGCTGTGCTGACTGTGTATAAATGGTTTGTGTATAGTTGCGCCGGATGAATGTGTGCGTCGATGGATGAACACGACTTGTATTGTAAAGGTGTTTGAGTCTCTAAGACATTTAGTCAAATACAATATGCAGGAATGTTACGCGAACCAAATATCTAAAAAGACAAATGAGTGTACTTTCCTTTAAATCCTTCGAGAATCTTCAATAGTGTTGAACCAACAGTGATGAAACATTACACATAGAGCATATGAGAAAGACACTTTTATGAAAGGATCAATTAAACAGACAAGAGGAGAATAAAAACACAGCTGCCATGCAATGCAGAGGGTGTTTTCATGTAATAGTGATATAACATATGAGCACATACATTATTAACTATAGAGTTAATCTTTTGGGACAGTGCAAAATGTGCTGAAGCAACAAGTGACTGTTAACAATGAAGTTGTTATAATTCATTTCTGTTTTCCTGATGTGAAAATGTCTTTGACCCTTTGACCCTTTGACCCTTTGACCCTTTGACCCTACACCTGAATGCAGGTGTGGCTTGATAAACTTGATTTACGTTTCTGTGATCAAGAAAATCATCAGCACTGCTCAATTTGCAGTTTCTACCACAATTTAGATATAAACATAAGGTTTTGATTAAAGCATATTACACAATAATAATGTACAGAAGAAGTTTGTCTGAGCGTGGTGTCCTCCAGCGGAAGCTCTGGTTCATCATCACAAATGAACATCATGTCTGAGGCTCAGACAGAAAAACAACCATCATGTGAAGCAGTGAGCAGGTGAGCTGCAGTAAATCCGGTCCCTTTTCATTTCAGACTGCAGCCTTTGTTAATTGTACAAATAACGGAAGAATGGCCCAACCCACGTCTGAAAAAATTAATAATACCACGTCTAAATGAAAACTTCCGCCTGTTGACATCGTCGTGCAAAAGAAAGAATAACTGCTTCATATCTCTGATGTGCCGAAGCAAAAGACCTGAACAAAAGATTGCTGTGTTTGTGAAGTCACGTTTGAAACTTCATTCATAAGTCTTTAGTCTTAAAATTCCATCTCAAGGTGCATCTAATCCAGTGACGCTGTGTTTGTCACACAGAAGGCTGGAGGCTTCAGGAGCTGCTAATGAGAAGTGAATCTGTCTGACGGCTGCGATGTTGGTGCTGCTCAATCTGCTTGTTGATTTAGGAGCTGTTTGTGTTATATTTGGTTTATGGCCATGCAGTAAAGCTTAAGGTGTGTGTCTGTGTGTGTGTCGGTGTGTGTGTGTGTGCACGTGCAGAGGTCAGTTCAGCCACCTGGCCTCTGGACAGCTGCTACTGAGACACATGCTGCTCAGAGTTGGTCCTACTGTACACACACACACACACACACACACACACACACACACACACACACACACACACACACACACACACACAAACACAAACACATATACACACACACTGGTATCTGTCTTGCTAATATTAATGTATGCACACCCAGACACAAGTTCACACAGTGCAGCAGGCAGACACACACACACACAGACAGAATTTCAAACAGTTTATTATACGTATGTATTAATTAACCAGTTGAATCAAATCACATTGTTTGTGTGTGTTTGTGTGTTTTACCTGATAATCACATCATTAAAAACCAATGATGTTTGTGTTTGGACTGGCACTGTCAACACAGGGGCTGGTTACACAGCTGCACTGCCGCACACACACACACATACACATGTCTCACTCACAGGGGATGAACACACAGCACCACACCAAAACACATAAACAGCAACATTAAAAAAACAAACCTCCTCCTCCTGTCTTAGATTCCATTCACTCCCGGCTGCCAGTTTTGTGCTGATTTGATCCGTACACATAAAGTGCCTTGAAACCGGATTGAGACCCTGAGGTGTGTGAGTGACTGGTTACCTTTGTTGTGATGGGACTGAGAGACTGTTGTCTTTCTCGCACACCCAGCCCGCGTGGCCCCAGGAGATGCTGAGGAAGTGAATAGGATCTCTTGGAGCACTGGTATGTTGGAATCTCTCCATTCCTCTGCCGCTGGAGAAAGGTGTGTCCGGTTTCACATGTCAGGTGTATGTGTGTGATATTGTTTGTGTGGAGGGGAAATATTTCATCAAAACACTGTGTCTGGAAGACGAGAATGCAGACAGGGTCAGACAAATAACAAATAACAGGGTGTCTGTTGCTTCATGAAGCAATTCAGGTTAGTAAGATTAGTTTTTCCTAAGGGGGGGACGACAATGGAGCATATATACTTTGTGTAAAGGGAACTGGATTGTTAGTTTGGAAAGCTACACAAATTGTTGTAACTGCTGGATGCGTTTTCCATCAACAGTGTCAAAGGGAGGGACAAGGTTCATCCTTCCAGCAGGCACTTAAGTTGACGCACTATGCCCTGAGGCACCTGACTATACTTTTCCTCCCCTCCCACATTTACACAAGGAAGAACCAGGGCTTCAGTGTATTGCTCAAGGACATTCCAACATGTGGAAAGTTGGGGATTGAACCCACGACTCCCCCAACAGTGAGCAGGCAGCCATGCTTCAGCAGCTGGGCTGCAGCCCGATACCTCAAACCCACGTCTTGTCTTCACTTTCTTTAACTGGAAGATGTTTTTATTGGGCCTGACGAGATGACTTCATTTACCCAAAAAATATTGTGGTGAGCTTCTACTTGCAGAGAAAACACCACAGTGTCTGGAGACAGTGAGAAAATTAATTTTAAGTGAAGTAGTTCTATAAAAAATGCTCTGGGCCAGTTGGTGGTTGACTGATTTACACCCTGTCCCACTAATGTAGATATTTTGCAGAACAAAGTTTTTCATCTGTGTCGGGGCCTCAGATTCAAACAGGGTTTCAAGACACTAAAACAAATATTTTTACCATAGCCCTTTACAGTGCAGATGAAAGAAAGCTCTGATTTCTATACACCGGTTGACAGGAGAATGAGCTCACTGAATATGAACCCACCATGTCTTTATCTGGATATTTCGGATGTTTTGGGGGGCTCTTATTGCCTTTAATGGATAGGACAAAGTAAGCTTGTTGAAGGGGGATAGAGAGAGAGTGGGGGAGGACATGCATACATGGCCGCCGGTCGGAATCGAACACAGGCCACTGTGGGTTGAGGCCTTACCTCATTCGGGCAGCAGGTCAATCACGTGAGCTATACTTTGCCCCTTTGTCTGGGATTTCATGGACCGTGATGTAGACTTTATCGCCACCTACTGGCCCGGCATGCTTGTTTGATTGCATCTTTTGTCTTTGTCTTCTCGTCTGGAAGGAGATATTTTGTAAGATGAAGGTCGAGTTTTTGAAAATGGGAATGGAAATCTGTTCAAAAAATGTCTAAAGCAGTGAAGACAAGCCTGAAACATGCTCCATATAACTGCTTAACACTAGTACTACTAATAATCATAACAATAATAGTCTTTAAAAAGTTGGTTGGTGTGTGTGTCTGTGTTAAAGCAGGTAGATCAGTTGATTTAAACATGTGTTTAGCAGCGACAGAGGAACGTATCCAACCAGACATGATACTGTTGCATATTTCCCCTCATTGTGCAACAATAGCGTCTCAGTCGTTCTAATCCCTTTACACAATTATCCCTCAGTGTTTGTGTGTTTAAGCGCAGCCACTCTGACTGTGGCTTTTCCATGGACGCAAACCAAGACGGCTCAACCGCCATCATCCTAAAATAGCCCATATGTACAAGACAAACATGTGTCTAAAGCTAATTGTGCATTGCGCGAAACCGGCTTGTTGAGGATCACTGTTGTGACAACAGCTTAAATCGTCTGTCTGAACCCATCGCTGAACCCAAATTGAGATTAGGGGGGAAATGGAATATATCCCTTGTCTCGCCAAATTGGGGAAGATGTAGTCTGGGTGACAGCGAACAAGTAGAAACAGACATGGTAGATTACGGATAAAGAACAACAGAGATTCCTCCTCTTCTCTGGTTTTCCCCGGCTATATTTTGCCCTTCATTAAAGACCAGTCCTCCTTCGTCACTTCTCTTCTCTTCTTCCCTCGTTGTTCATCCTGCAAGCTGAATCTGAGAAAAAGCCACATGGAGTTAATAACATGACCCATAAAACATGCTCTCTCTCTCGGACACACTCACATATATATTCACAAACACAAACACACACACACACAAAACTGTAACAACAGCGTCCATGCTGGAGATGTCATCTGCTTAACACACTCTGCATGATTCTAGGCGTTTGATTGTTTCCTCCCACAACAACCGAGGAACAATAACAGAACAAACAAAAGCTAGACACAGAGAAAGGGCGCTGGATATCAGACACACGGCTCCGGCTTGACAAGAAAGTACCGAGCGGTGCCAGGAACAAGAGAAGTGAGGGAATGAGTTATAGTGGGCTGTGAGCTGTGCTGAAGAAATAGGTCTTAAATACCGACACGGTATATGATTCCAGGACAAGGGGCAGGAATCGTGTTGCAGATGGAGCTTTGTAGGAGAGGGCTGTTTTCTGTCAGGTGCGAGGGATGGTCCTGCGTGGAGTCCTGCATCCTGTGAGAGCCGAGCGCGAGTAAATCACCCGGAGGCTTTGAAGTGCGGCACGTTGCTCATGTACCCACGGCACCTCGGGAGACGCATTTTATTGTTACACTGTTGTACAGAAATCAAAGTCGGTTTCTGAGTTGACCCGGACAACGGAGGTCAGTCCCATTCAACACACGGGGGGGGGGGGGTCGTGTTCCGGGAGTCCGGAACAAGACCCCACGGGAGAGAGAAACAAAAAAGTGGAGGAGTGGGAGGAGTGACGTGGAGGAGGTCGGGGGGGGGGGAGAGAAAAAAGTGAGGTTTTGGGGAAGAGAGGAGAGACGAGGGAGGAAAAGAAAAATATGAAGGGTCCTTTGGAGAGAAAGAGAGAGAAATAGAGGAGGCGAGGGAGCGAGAAGGAGGTGTGTAGAAAGAGGACTGTGGGAAAAATCAATATGCTCTCTGGAGCGACTGGAAGAGACAATCAGTCCTGTCTGACCCCCGTCTCCCCTTGGTGTCATTGTGTGTGCAGCAGTGAAAGTATGTGTGTGTATCTGTGCATATATTCTATCCACAAATGCCTGTAGAGTGTTAGTAAGCAACACGCCTGTAAATTGATGTTTGAATTTGAGTAGAGTCATGTGCTGATGTGTGCAGACTCTGTGGTTGTAATCATGCACATATGTGTGAGTGTGCGTTTGAATGTGCGTTTGAGTGTGTGTGTGTGTGTGTGTGTGTGTGTCTGTCCCTGTCTGTCTCCCCTTGTGTTTGCTGTCCTCAGCTTAAATGTGTTTTATTGGCGTGACTGCTGAGGGAAGGAGAATGATGCCAGGCAAGCTAATGGGATAAAAGTTCATTACTTTCCCTCTATCAACTTTATGAAAAAGGGCAGATGGAACAAAGAGTCAGAGCAAAGTTGAAATAGGATGAGGCCGCAGTCACTTTCCTCACTAACTCCATCTATGCCACTGCCATCTATGGGGTCACTCTCAAACACAATGTCAAAGGCTATGGGCCAGATTGTCCCGGAAGACTTTTTGTTAGAATACCCTCTCTTTGATAGATATTATTATAATCAATATAAAGAAGACTGTCCCTTTTTTCCTTCTCTCTCTTTGTCTGTATATGTATGTGTGCGAAGGACTAGTATTCCAGCGAGCCTCAAGGCTAGTGGCTTTCACAAGCCCTCTCCTCCGAGTCCAGGGATTGTGAAGCTGGCTCAATCCGCCATTGTCCCAGAGCCTCTCCTGAATACAGTTTCTCCATCCGCCCCCCGGCCCCTCTCAGGCTGACAGGGGGCGAGGGGGTAGAAGGGTAGATGAAAGAGCACGAGAGGAGAACACAGCTCCTCAGAGAGAGAGAGAAATTTAACAATCACGAAAATCCACTTCTCTCAATCTCTCCATCGCTCCTCTGCCACCGACATCCAATCACTCCCATTCTTCTCCCCTCCCTGTGCCCTCCTCCCGGCTCTGTCTCTGTGCCGTGCAGTTGCAGGGGGTTAATTGAGGTCTTAACAGCAGGGGGCCATTATGACACCTTTGCTAAGAGGACACACGCACATATACACACACACACACACACATATACACGATACTCACTTTCACATCATAAAGCAATAATCAAAAATTCAAGATGCATGAGATATACATGAAACCTAACTTTCAGTGTAATGCTACGCAGCAGCTGTTTGTGTGTGTGTGTGTGTGTGTGTGAGTGTGTTTGTGTGTGTGTGTTGATGTCAGATTTAATGATGGTTTCCACCCTTTGGAAAAGGCTGCCTCACCCCAAATCAGGAACCAACTGAATAAATCACACAATTAATCTAACAAGTCAGTGTGGCGTATCGAATCACTGCACACACAAAAAGCACAATAGATTGACAGGTGTGCATGTGTGTGTGTGAGTGTGTGTGTGAGTGTGTGTGCACTCACCCTGCATGTTCTGTTAGTAGCAGATGGTAGACTGGTGGTCTGTTGCCAAAATCGCTGTGTGATCATGTTAATGATCACATGCACACCCACACTCTAATACGCTAAGACGTAAACAAACAGAGTGCACACACACACACACACACACACACACACACACACACACACACACACACGTACACGCAACACACAAAACAGATACAGACACCTGTAGATAAACAGGTGAGCAGGATGATTATCTCTGCACCACCATCTATCTAAATTAGTCTTTTTGTTCTCCGACTCTCCTTTGTCTCTTCAGTCTCGGCTCTTTTTAAAGTCTCATTGTGAAGTTTTTAATTTGAAACAGTGGCTGCACTGCTGTGTGTGTGTGTTTGTGTGTCTCTGTGTGTGTGTGTGTGTGTGTGTGTGTGTGCGTGTGCGTGCGTGTGTGTGTTGCAGTTACGATGTTGATTGAAGCTGAAGTTTAACAGTGGGAAGCCTCAGATCAAAGACTGACATTCACCTTTCATATCCTCTCCTTCTGATGCCTGGAAACACACACACTCTTCATGGGAACAGAGGACCGACACTTTCACTAAATCACAAAGTGTCATTTGCTTCGAACCTCTGCAATGCAGAGTCTCATACGTAGGTGCACATATTCAAACACACACACACAGCGCACAGATAAGGGTCTGGGCAGGGATTTGGGCCCCTTTTGGCACACATCTACTCACAAAGAACACTCCCCGTGCTTTTGCACAATGAACACAATATATAGACGGAGACACAAACTCCCCTACACACATTTGGCAGCAACAGCATCAGGCAACAGATGCTTCTGAATGAGCTCCTTTTGCTGGGCATGATTCATAATGTGGCCATTGAAAATCACTTTCAACACATTCATAACCACTTATAGCTCCCTTTGAATATTCACAGCTGAGAGGCTCCACCACACGCATGCTCCTAATGGGATTCACACATGATGTATCTACAAACACACTCACGCAGAGGGGCTCACCAACTACAGAATTTTCTGCTTGAGCTACTTTTATGCCTCTTTAAAATTCCAATGTGGTGTTGTTTAATATGATGGATTACAAGCAATTTAAGGTATGCAGATGAAATTTTTACAAAATTTCCCCTCCTAATGTCCCTGCACTCTGGCGGATATTGCTTTCCAGGGTGAGACTATATTCTGGTATGACACAAATAACTTTGGATAATAGGTTGAAATAAGAAAGAACGAGTCCTCAAAGGGCCCCTGAGAAAACCCCATCTCTCATCATCTTTATATATCAACAATCTAAAAACAAAAGCCTTTCCAAGTTCTCGTCTTCTCTCCGTCGCTTATTGCTCCTCACAGGTTTCAGAGCCGTGCTCTCACAGTGAGTCATCCTCAGGCTTCAGCTTGATACGATTTCCAAATATTACCCCCGGAATTAAAGGTTCTTTGAGCTTTACCTTCAGTCTCGTGGCAGCTCTGGAGTTGAGATTGACTTGAGTGAATAAAATGTGGAAATTCATTGAGGTTTCATCAGATAAGTTGAACCAATTTTCTCTCAACACTGCTCGCTCAACAGAACCACGGTGGTGCTCTCCAGGCCCTTTTCACACTGGACAAACAAACACCAGCAACTGTTATTCTAATTTTTGTCTTCAGTGTTCATTAACCAGGTAGTAGGTTTACCTGGATTTTAGAAAAACCTTCAATTACACACATTTTGTTGTGAAAAGGTATTAAAACAACTGAAACTACACAACAATACAAAGAGGTAGAGTCGGTGAGACATGTTTAACGTCACAAACTCTCTCACCTCAATGTCTTGACAGAGTTGCATCTTGCACAACACAAAGAATAAAACTATATCCCAAGATGTAAAACCACATTAAGTACACAACCGTTCCTGGCGATTTATGCGGCAACCTTCGGTAGTTCAATGTGCGTCATGAAATTTGGCTGAAAAAGTTGCAGCGTCATAGTCTGGAGGGCAAAAATAATAATAAGAAAAGAAATTTGCATGTTTACCCAGGTATCATATATCAGACTACTGCAGAGTCAGTTCCCTGGGATGGATAGATAGATAGATAGATAGATAGATAGATAGATAGATAGATAGATAGATAGATAGATAGATAGATAGATAGATAGATAGATAGATAGATAGATAGATAGATAGATAGATAGATAGATAGATAGAGAGAGAGAGAGATAGAGAGATAGAGAGATAGATAGATAGATAGATAGAGAGAGAGAGATAGAGAGATAGAGAGAGAGAGAGAGAGAGAGATAGATAGATAGATAGAGAGAGAGAGAGAGAGAGAGAGAGAGAGAGAGAGAGAGATAGATAGATAGATAGATAGATAGATAGATAGATAGATAGATAGATAGATAGATAGATAGATAGATAGATACCTTTGTTGATGTGTTTGATGACCAAACAAAGGTTTTTGTTACTATGGTGACCAACTGTGAAATGATATATTTACATCCTATGGCAGAAAACAATAGACATGGTGCTGGGGTGTGTTTGTGTGTGTGGTTGATATTTAATCTGCAGTGACGCAGAAAGAAAGAAAATGAGACCAGTTGATTGTTAGAGAGAGGTGCCAGGGACGCATCCTGTTGCATCAGTCTATCTGCAAACCATTTTTAAATCTCCATTGGGTACATCGGTTTATCACTCATCAATCGCCACAAGCCCCTCACCTCCTCTGGTGGATGTTTCCTTGGCGTAAAATATTAGGCTCTTACCATGTGATGAATTCATGTGGAGCACAAACAGCACATTCATATGAACAAGGGAGTTTTCTAGTTTTTTTAATGAAACCTCACATCATTTTCTCATCACATAAATACCACAACCGTTGGGTTTCCCCTTTTCTTTCCACAAGCAAAAACAATGGCAAACAGACACAGAGGACGTCAGGGCAAAACAGAAACAGAAATGGAGCGAGAGCAAAACCGAGGGAAAGAGGTGAGAAGTTGAGGCAGTGGTTCGTTCCCTCGATTGAAACCAGATGAGGAACAGAGGGTGTTGAAAGATCTGGGAAAAAGCACCATTAACCAATTAGCTCGCCCAAACAGCCGTGTCTCCACCTATCAGAGGGCTTTTCACCTGACGGCCTCATTAGAGGAAACAGCTGATTGGTTGATACATCGAAAACTTTTTTTTAAACACACACACACATACACACACAGTCGTGCCTTCGTGAAATCAGAGGACATTATATTGTCTTAGATTGATTTCCTGTAGACTTACTCTCTTCTTAACCGTAACCTAACCTTAACTTAACCCTAAATCCTAACCTTAACTTAACCCTAACCTTAACTTAACCCTAAATCCTAACCTTAACTTAACCCTAACCTTAACTTAACCCTAGCCTTAACCCAGAACCTAAACCAAGACCTAATGTTGAAATATGTCTTCAACTTAAATTCGTAATGATTTATGTTATGGTGACTTGCTTTAAAACAGCATGTGAAGGTTCGTCCAAAAATATTGAGTAATACCTGGACCACACACACACACACACCAACACACACACACACACACAAACACACCCACACATGCACACACACTGACTCAATAAAAATTGGCCTTCAGATTAATTTAACTGGTTTAGACTTTTTGCTGCAGTATGTGTGTTCCCGCCTGAAGTGGGACATGACTGCTATAAGTGCACTGTGTGTGTGTGTTGGTGTGTGTGTGTGTGAGTGAGTGTGCAAGCGTGCATGTTTGTGTGGTGTATTTGTGACGTGCCTCTGTGTAAAGCACTACTGTGTGATCTCGTCCTTCTCTCTCCTCTACACAAATTCAGACCACATGTTTCGCGAACAATGACTTCAAGACCAGAATTGGGAAAGCACCTTGCAGTCCCTCCCGTCCTCCTCATCCCTCCCTCCTTGCCCTCTGTCGTCTCTCCCCTTTTTTCATCCCCACTTCATTTCCCTCACCACATCCACATTTCCACTGTTGAATCTTTCTGCATCTCTTTTCTCATCTGTCAGATCTCATCTCTCGCTCTGGAGCCTTTATCCCACCACAGCTTGAAGACAGGTTCAGCTCAGTGTGAAGTGGATGATGGGAAATTGAGTTCCTGCTGTGCATGCAAAATGTGACCTGTTGACCTGTTTCCTCTGTAGCACACAGTGAGACGAGGAAAGGACGTGCACGGTTGGTAAGGAATGTAAATGAAGTAAATCCCAATGTTTGATTCCTTCTCTGTGTTCTCTATGAGAGGGTGAGAGGCAGAAACAGTGTGAAGGTGTCACTTGGGAAGAGGCTGCGGGTAAAAGACATGGAGTGAAGAATGTTATGACAGTGCGTGTGTGTGTGTGCGTGTTTGTGTGTGTGTGGGGGGGTTTGTGTGTGTGTGTGTGTGTGTGTGTGTGTGTGTGTGTGATAGAGGGAACAGTACAAGGGGGAAAAAGGGTAATAAAGGTGGCGCTCTCACCTTTCTCATTGCTGTTTTCATGACACAAAGAACGACTGGCATCGCCATGACAACACAAACAAACATCAGGGTCTGGTGTATGTATGAATGCGTGTGTGTGTGTGTGTGTGTGTCTGTAAGGGTGTGTCTCAGTCATAAACGTTCTGAATTATTCTCATTATATTTCAGACAAACAGTTCATTCCTAATACAACCACACACACACACGCACATACACACACACAAGCACACGCACACACACACACACACACACACACACAAACACACACACTACAGTGACACAGTGAAGACATCACAAAAGTGGAAAAAAAATGATTTAACATGGTATTTTCTTTGTAAGTGTGCATGTGTGTGTGTGTGTGTGTGAGTTTGTGTGTGTGTGTGCGCATTTGTGTGTGTGTGTGTGTGTGTGTTTGTGTGTGTGTGTGTGTGTGTGTGTGTGTGTGTGTGTGTGTGTGTGCTAGTGTGTGTGTGTGTGAAGGGGGGAAATGCCTTGGCTGTGATCCTGGTTGCGTGTGATGGAGAATTCAACAAATTTCCAAACAAACACTCTGGAAACGATTAAGAGAAAGAAACGTGGAGAGACAGAAGGATAACGAGTGCAAAAAAAATGAGGAAGAAAGAAAGAAAATAAGAACGAGGCAGAGAGAGACAGAGCAAGATGAGGAGAGAGACAAAAACAAACTTTGCTCGCAGGTTTTAAAGAAAACGATTACACTTTGCACGTATCGGGAGCAAATGACCATGTCTCTCCGAGTGCAGACACACACACACCTACACACTCCAACACACACACACACACACACACACACGTCCATGAGTAATTAGCGAAGACAGAGCGTGATGTCTATGACACGATACTCCCATAACACAGGAAATGATTATTCCCAGATCAGGCAGAGCGAGCGGAGCCATCAGCCTGCAGCTCTGGAGACACGTCAGCTCCAAGAAGCTGCATCCGCTCAGCGCTCCACCTGCTGCTGCTGCTGGCCCCCCCCCCAACAGCTCAGGGCCACAGACACACAGCGTATAGTCTGTAACATTTACATCTGGAAAAAAACGTGCCTTACACCTGCGGCCTGGTTCTTCTTCGTCTGCAGGAATCTGATGAGGCGTGACATTGTTTTCTTTGTCCAGTGCACCCCCCCTTCCCCCCCTACATTTAATAAACGCGTATGCAAACAGCAATATTCAAAAACAGAATCCCCATGACTTGATTTGTCTCGATTCCAAAACACACACACACGCTAGTTAAGTTTATCATGGGCGTGATGGGCCTGAGGAGCCCTGTGAGAAAAACATATGGCATGCTAGGAATCAAGAGCCGGCTGACAGATGAGGCAAAGCAACACCTTCACGAGCTCAATCTTCATCAGCAGGAACACGGCACTTCATCGTTTATCCTGTTGCCAAATAAACATTTCTCCGATCACGACTTGGTGTGATGTTATCCATGTGAGTGTAATTGGTGTGTGCTTGTCCACGTTCCCACCCCACCCCCCCTTTCCCCCCAGCACCTGCACAGGGGAGTTACATCATGTCCATCAGCAGAGCGGTTGGTCACGTCTAAACACCGGTGATGGATGCAGCAGCTAATCAGGACAGTGATCACACGAGCCCACATCAGCACAGACGCCACGAGCCAGAGCCTGACAGGTGGTTTCCCGCTCCAGCTGTCTGTCTGTGAAACTGCTTCGGATCAGGGCTGTGAAATCCAGTTTGCACGAAGAAGCTTCAGAAGACCGGACTTTGTCGTGGTGAAAAAACAGATTCTTCTGAACTCTGCTATGGGGGTTTTGTTTTCACCTCTGTCTGTTAATTCCTTGATTTGTATGTTTATTTGTTGGCAAGACTACACAAAAACAGCTGAGCGGATTCCCATGAAACTTGGTGGAGGGATTTGGTGGGGATCCCCCAGGAACCCTGGCTGTCTCAGCACCAACCAACTGTGCCAGCAATTCAAACAGGAAACTCTACCTCATACCACAATTCTCTCGCACAACCGTGTGTGTTCTGCGACTGGAGTCGCTGGTCCCAGCTAGAAAACCTGGATAACTTCGGTATGGGCGTGTGTTTATGTTATGTTTATGTGTGTCTAAGCCCCTCCTCCCAACGCTGCGTTCTTAAGGTAATAATATAATTTGTAATATAAAATGTAATAAGACACCGAAGCCAAAACTTCTTCCAACAAGTTATAAGTATTAACTGTGTTTTCTATTACACTGCCTCCATCAACATGCTAACAACCTGCTGACATTGAAATCAGAGATTACTAAGTCTGAAACTTCTACAGCAGAAGACTCAACTTGAAGACTGCAATTTCAACGTGTCCCCCCCTGAATCAAACAAAACCGTGGATCACCGTTATCTCCAATAGGCGGTTGTGTTTATGGTTTCTGTGGGACTTTCTCCCAGGCCCTTTGTCTAGTGGGCTCAGGAAGCCTGTTCACTCTAATAAAGTTGAACAGGCTTGTTGGAGTCTCACAGGACCCTGAACACACGGGACGACAGTGGAGCAATGCTGACTTTCATTATCTCAAACTCCTGTGACCTAATTATATCCAATCTAATCAGCGCTCGGTGGTTCTCATTGCAGACATGTGGGCGGATGATTGAGAGTGATGTTTCCAGCATCTAAGAGTGTAGACGTCTGACTCAGAAGAATTACCTAATTACACACCCATTGCTTTATTGTACCTCGCAGATACAGTCACAGATGGTACAAATTTGAATTTAAACTCTGTAAGTGAAGATTTTCCTCTTACACAGGCTCCACAGTTTGAATCGTCAGAAAATCTGGTTTAATACAAATGTGTGCGTCCACACACACATTCATCTCTATGGCAACAGATTAATCGCTGACCCCAGACCTGAGGTCCTGACAGAAGCCGTCCGCCCTCGTAAACAATAATTAGGTCTCATGGTTGCCATGGTGGCAGCACATGTAATCAGTAACGTGCACATCATCATGTCATAGGCAAACATTGTATGAATTGCCTCCATGATTATAAGTATGAAAACACTCCTCAGTGTCTTTGGCTGACAGTGTTTTCTCCGATTATACCTGAGGGAGCAGTGAGGATACACTGCTGTCTGAAACATAAAATATAATAAAATATTTTTATCTTGTAAATTTAATTAGACATTTATTTAGTTGAATTAAAAGAAACAATAAATCATTAGTTTAACTGAAATTGAATTTATTATTGACTTAGATTAAATTAAATTAAATTAAATGACATGGTCGGAGGCCGTAGTGAAATATATAGTTTGCAGTATAAAGTATAAATCAACAGTTATATGTGGCCCATATATAATGAAGAGGTTTATTATTGGTTCATTGTGCAATCTATTAATTGTGGGATAATAATTTTCAGAGGTGAAAAATATTCGTCTTTTTTTAACATGATTTCTTACTGTAATTTTAACCCATGTTAAAAACTAAATTCTTGATGGTTGACATGTTTATGTTTTGATTGTTTATTATAAGGCCTCAATAGCTTTGAAGTGAATCATGTACAGACGTGAGACTTGTATATTGTTAAATATCGGATTTTCATTAGAAAATCACTTCTCAATTTTTACTAATGAGATCAAATCGTTTGTTTAATCTAAAAATAAGATAATTACCCTTGGTTAGATCTAGTTTTAAAACTCTTTGTTGACACACGCACTGCACTTTGTCTCCATTCCCTCATCGACTTCATATCTTTTCACCAATCCTCTCACTCGCGTTCACATATTTCTGCCTGTATAGGAGACACGGAGCATCCAGCAGCGTTGGGTGGAGTAAAAAACGACGTTCCTGGAAGATAAATGATCAGGAATGTTAAATTACTCTGAGCATGGAAGAGGAATTTCACAATGTGTCCTCGGCTCTCAGTATTAATGGGCCTGAGACATGTAACCCTCACATGCAACTCCCTGAGAAGGAGGGGTGGGTGGTGAGAGGAGGTTTCAAGGGAGATAAAGAGATGTGCTTGAAAGAGCAAAGTGAATAAAGGGAGATCATCCACAGCAGGTCTTTGTGGAGGACCTGTG
Organism: Platichthys flesus; assembly: GCF_949316205.1. Classification (NCBI taxonomy): domain Eukaryota; kingdom Metazoa; phylum Chordata; class Actinopteri; order Pleuronectiformes; family Pleuronectidae; genus Platichthys; species Platichthys flesus. Next base: position 16,838,456 of record NC_084949.1, read on the forward strand.
GGTGCTCAGAGGTCTGTCAGCAGATATAATCCCTGGATCTGCTCCGAGACACCATTTATTACAGCATTTAAGAGAAATTGTATTTATTCACATTAAATATCTGTCAAACAGCAGAACAGACAAAGTCAAACTGTCCTGACACTGTTGACGAACTGATGCATTTTCTTTGCCAAAAAACAAATCGTATTTTTGATCGTTCTTAACAGTTTACGTTCATATTTATGAGCTTATCTTCTGCTCGTCGGCCTTTGCAGCCAAATAGTTTAAGTTCTTTGCACAACAAACTGTGAAAAAATGTGATTTGAGCAACAGGTACGTCTGTCATTTTTTACTGCTTTCATCTGCATCTCCACTGACTCCCATGGAGGTTCACTGTCATGCATCATTAATTGTGTGACCTACTCTTTCACTCACTCTGTCATGGGCAGTATATACATCGCTGAGCCATCAACAGGCAGTGGGGGTGAGACTCAGTGGACTCATACTTTCACTTTAAGAGTTTTATTCATCACAAAGATGAACGCACGCTTCCCACAAACTTGGACTCAAACTCACGCAAGTGTTTTCCCTCAAATTATTATATGGCAATCTCTAATCAGGACATCACAAAAACATGTCAGGAGCAGATATGTTTTTGCTCCGATTTAATAAAAGGGAAAGTCCTGAAAAGGGAATGAAGCGAGTACAGATGTAAAACACCTCAAAGTGTATTCTGACAAACATCTGCTCAGGGGAACAAAATGCATTCCAACCTGCACACACACACACACACACACACACACACACACACACACACACACACACACACGCAGCACAGTGACAAGGAGAGTGGCTGAGTGGAGGTTAGGGAAACACAGAGAAATGAAAAGTGTCTTTGAAAGTAAACAAAGGCAGAATGATCAGGACCAGATTGGTGCAGATCAAACAGTAGTGTTGAAGTAGGAGGAGAGAGGCCTCTGATGGAGACATCAAACAGAACTAATGTAAACCACATATCAGACTGACATCACACACACACACACACACACACACACACATACAGATAGACACATAGAGCATACAAGTGCGAATATACATGCAAAATTGACACTGAATCACACAGTCAGGTTCACAGACAGGTCCTGTCTATTGTTCCTGCACTTTCAGACACATTTAATACTTAATAGAACAAACCCAGGCGCACACATCCTCTCGCTCACACACACAGACCCACACACAGACATCAAGAGCCAAGTGCTCAACAAATAGTTCTACAGGACTGGCTATTGTTTGATTTTTCTTTCCAGGAAATAAGAAGCCTGAAAGCAAGAACCAAAATGTATCAGCGGGAGACGAGGCCAAAACCCCAAAGCAAAACCAAATGAACCCTGAGAAGATATTTGATCAGGAGTTCATACTCATCAGGGTTGAATTACACGTGGATTAGGTGACAGCGTGATTTTTCGCTGCGTGACTGGGATCCGTGATTTCCGACGGATGACAGAAAGGCATCGAAGGAGAATGCACAGCTCTGATGAGACTGTGTCTATTGACTCCGTCTCTATGTGAGCGGGGGTGTCTGTTGTATTACAGCAACCTACGTCACTGGGGTGTGGGGCATCCACAGTGAATCAGCAGCACGCTAATCAATGTTTCCCCAAAACAACGGAGAGAGCCGAGTCTGAGGGAGCGAGGTCACAAGCAGGTCAGCGAACAGAACGGGCCGGTGGCAGGAAGACAGGGGATACTTCAGCAGACGTTTGCAGTCAGCCAGGACACTTTATCCACACAGGCAGATCCTGAGAAGTCCCGAGCAATTTTCCACAGCTTTTTCCATTACCTCTGATGTGCTGCGTCCAAGGACAGAGCTTCCAATCAGGAGCTGGAGGGGTTCATTTCACATACCCGAAAAAGTGCAGCCCTTATTCTCGGTGACATAACTCAGTCAAACCCAAAAAGTGCATACATCGTACCGGCTGTACCTGAAGTGTGAAGTGGGTGTGCACGTCTTATATCCATTGTTTGAGTAAAGATGTTGTGGAATGCAGTCTGAGGGTTTTATAGTAGCTTGTGTCACAGTGTAGTGCACCTCCAGGGAGCCTAAAGTGAAAATATAGCCTTTTTCAGACAGGAAAATGTCCAGACAATTGGGTCCAGACTATTTCCAGAGTGTTTGCTTTTCACATATAAAGAAGACAGCACGTTAAGCACATTTAAAACAACAGAAGAATCTCCGGATCGTGAAGTCAAGGGGTGGCATAGCGAACAGGAGTTCTTCGTTCACGTGTTCTACGTGTATGGCACGTGCTTTTTTATCTTTGCATTATTAAAAAAATTCAGTTTGGGGTCTTTTGCATGTAAGAGAGGTTATCAAAGCTCTGGTGGGGGGAGAAACTCCAGAGATTGTCCTTATCCTCCGACTCAGACATTTGCATGTTCACATACACTTATTGATTAATTCATTCATTTCAGGAGGATATCCGCATGGGCTTCACGTACTACGGGAGTAAAAACTCAACAGAATCAAACCCAAATTAATCCGATCACTAAATTAAGTTTTTTGCTCTGTGATTGTAAACCTGGCTGTGTGTGTGTAAAGTAATAAAAAAGGACCCCCCCCCCCCCCCCCCCCAGTTCTCCAGCAGTGTTTATTCAAATCAGACTTTTTCCCCAAGCAAAAACAAAAAAAATCACTGAATCATCTGATAAATATTCTGGTCGGAGCACCGGCCGTTCTGCGGAGGAAGGTTGTTAACCTCTGCGGTCGAGCCGGAGTGAGCGATAACCCGTATGCTCATTTTTCTCGGGCCGCTGGTCCCTCCTGCTTTTCCAAAGCTCTATTCATCAAAGCAAACAGCCTATTGAACGTTGGCCTAATTAATTTGCTAAACAACAAGGGGGCGTGGTGTGTGCATGTGGGAGCTCGCTCTTGATTAATACCCCGACCAGGATCTTTATTTGTGTTGTTATATATCTTAGGGGGGAGATCTCTGTTATTGTGGTCTCGTGACAAACAGCGTGTGTGTGTGTGTGTCTGTGTGTGTGTACTTTGTCACCGCCTCTGCTCTGTGCAAAGGTCAATAAGACAGCGAGGAGGCACAAGGAACAATGATCAAGGTTAGAAAGATTGCAGTTTTTCGCGACGCTGTAAATCTCATGTAAGGCCCACTCCTCGAGCGAGACTTGTTTACTAATCCGCTAAAGTTTATGGAGATTAAACTCATCCTCTTAATGTTGCACTGTGAGACTTCACCCTTGACTTTCCTCCTGGAGCCGTAGCGAGGTTCAGTGTCCCCATGTAAATGACCAGTTCTGGCACGCCTTGTAGGAGAACGGAGGCCTGACTGGAATCAAATATAACCGCTGATGAGTAAGATGTGGGGGAAAAGAGAGGTGAGGGGTGGAAGGTGACGAATCTCACGGTGGAAGTCGTCCCAATTATACATCAGACAGGAATGCTAATCAACAGGAGGTATAAATAGCTAACTTATGCTTCATCCACACTATTAGGTTCTAAGCTAAAAGGTAGTTGTTTCAAAATGTTTTACTTTGAGACTCCGGTGCTGCATCTTAGTCTGGACGGGCAGAATCAACTTTTTTGGGATACAAGACACAACCCCTTGCTGATTGGATCTTTTCGGTCATGACGTAGCCTTCACCGATTCGTCAGGTTCCAATCACATGTCCCCCTTCCGGAAGAAGACAACCATCATTAACCAAGACAACCAGTGTGGAACGCAACATGGATAATCAATCACAAGCGCTGTTGACCCTGTTGTCTTTGCTGAGAGCTGAGAGAACTGTTTACATGCGTATGACGAAAGCCATCATTCAAGCGATGCCATTGTCAGGCCTTCCTGTTTACACGGGCACACAGGCCCAGTGTTTGTGAGGGGTCACCTGATGTGCATTTCAGGCGTGTTAGTGTGGACGGGGGTTTAAAACTGACACAGAGCCAAAATGTTTGTGGGGACACAGATTGTGTTAGTTTGAGATAGATAAACACAGTCGTAAACACAGTCGTAAAGAATAAAATAATCGCCAATAAAATATTAAGAGTCAGACTTGCACAAAAAAATAAACAAGTGGAAGAAGTCTCTCAATTTGTAAACTTAAATTTGGAACATGCACGGAAAACATACACACACGCATGCATGCACCACCTTCCCTGGGTTATTTTACAAGGATTACTCTGGCGATTACATGGGGCGCTTTTATTGGCTGTTCCCACATTCCAGCCTCTCACTTTTTTCTAAAACTCTTGTTCCTTCTTTTCTGTTCTCTTATTCTCGTTCTTTCTTCCTTTTACAAACGCTCGGTTTTTATCTACTTACTCCAGTTGGAGAAATTCATCTGAGAGGAGAATATGGGACGGCAGCGCCGCTATATTAACATTTCAATCACGCGTTTAGCTCGCTGAAAGAAAATAAACTCAAGTGGGTTCGTGCCTTTTGCTCCCCCCTTAAACTGTAAGCCACTGCGTCTCGCTCTCTCCCTCTCTCGCTCTCTTTTCCCAACTGTTCCAAACACATAAGAGCCAGTTCAATAAGTGAATGATAATCCCTGTAGAAGCAGGGAGCAGTCCACTGGAGGGCCTTTGTAGTTTGGAGGGCAGATTAGCATGGTGGCCGCCGAGAGAACAGAGTCCTTTGTCTCACTGAAGGCCTGGGATTAGATATGGGGACTGGCCTATGAACTTTTGGGAATTTTGTGTGTGTGTTTGTGTGTATATGTGTGTGTGTGTTTTTGTGTGTGTGTGTGTGTGTGTGTGTGTGTGTATGGCTGAGGTATCCACTTACAAGAAAGCAAACTCAGGGGTACATGTGTCCATTTAAATTTTGGGTTACAATAATTTCATCACTGTTCGGGAAGCTGGGGATGTGAATCCCTGTTCATGTGGATTCAGTGAGAAGATGATGTCCCTGTAATAAACAGCCATGATTGAGGGTTTGTTGGGGTGAGGCACAGATCTGACCTGGACATTTAAGATCATGGTTTGGGTAAAGATTATTATTTTGTGAAGGTCATGGAGTCAAAGTTGGAATCTGCAAGTTGTGTCCTTGAAGAGATCTCACATAATGATTGATGACTGTCGTTAAGACACTTCAGTTAGTGGAAAATTGGGCTTGAAATCCTGCTGGGTGAATGAAGCCAGAGTGGAGCGAAGATACTGTAAATGCAAGTGCACCTGTGATAGAATTAAGTCGCACAAGTTGATGATGTGTGGACTTTTGTTTGTGTTATTTTGCATTTAACCGTCAATACAGACCTGCTGCCTCACCTCCTCGCTGAGAGGCCGTGTGTTGATGTGTTTCCTGTCTAAGGGCTGAATAAACACACACACCTGAGAGAGGCATGGTCTGACGGGAGGAAAAGAAAGATATACATAAAAAATAATATCCAGTAAAGTTCCAGTGAATCAAAGTATTAGTGCGTTCAAATAAATATAGACGGTAGGGAGGACTAGAGGTGGTTTAATATCTGTCCCATTCATCACACACACACACGCACGCACGCACACACACACACACACACACACACACACACACACACACACACAAACACACACACACGTTCCATTCCATCGTCTGTATCAACAAACATGGACCCAGATTTAGAACCACAGAAAAATGCCAGCAATGAAACGATGTTATGAGAACAACCACGGCCGCCAAGTAACTTACTGCACGTCTCAAACGGTGTGTGTGTGTGTTTGTGTGTGTGTGTGTGTGTGTGTGTAAGCAGGGGAGCGCACACTCATGCACCTTTTATCTCAGACATGAATTCAAATGCAAAGTCACTGTTCAGGCTCAGAACTGCGAGAAATAAGTCGACCACAAGCAGCGGGCCCCGTGTACATTTCCTCACCGCTCACATCCGCTGACCAATGAATTGTTTGAAGACACCCTCGGGAGAAGCCCATTAAAAATGAAATGACCATGTAAGGTTCAAGTCCAACTATATTTTCGTGGAGATGCAATTTGAGGTGCAGTGGGCCTGTGGAAAAAGTCATTATCTTTACATCTAGTTAGTTTCTTTGCCGGCGTTGGGAGAACAGCCCACTCCCTGCCTCCAATCTGCTGTTATTCGTATTACTATTGAATTTATGAATCTGAAATGCAATTTTCCTGCGGTTTTAAGGCTATTGGCACCTTCTACCACTTGGACGGTCACACAGCGTGGAAAAAATATGCATGGGAGTGTGTGAGAGAGAGGGTGTGTGTGCACACGCACATGCACTGAGGTACACAGGGGTATCGTTACACAAAGCTATCATCTGCTGCCACTGAAACACATCCATACACACACATCCACATAAACACACACACATTCACCGCAGAGCAGCTGCCTTCACAATAAAGTCAGGAAACGAGTAACGATTATTCGGAGAGGCGAAAGGTTTTATGTTGAAGGAGGTAAGGCAGCAAACTGTGATACGGTTTGATTTAAGGGCAAAAACAACTTAATCATTACTTTAGATTAACAGCCTTGGCAAAAGCCTTAAAAGCCTCCCAGCACGGACAATGTTTATTTTCACTGTGTTGCCTGCACAGGAATACATTTTCTAAAATTGCACATTGGTGTTATTTCTGCCTGAACCGCACACTCAAGAACTGCATTCTTGTGACAGTCGATAATTTCTGTGTTTTATTTATTTGCTATAACTTAACGCCGCCGTGTAATAACTTTTGATTTCTCGTTACATAAAAAGCGAAATAGAACTGATTGATGAAAGCAGCGGAAAATAGAGAAACCGTGAAAATGTGAAATACGTTTCAGTAAGTGACAGAAAACGAACAGAAACTGAACCAAGATGATCAAGAGATATTCTCCTAGCAGGTGCAAACATGTAGCCTTTATGAACTGGGAATTAACCAAGCAGGCTGCCTTTTACATTATATCATATCTTATCATATCATGTCATATTTGTCTGTTAAATATAAAGAAACCTCCAGCACATTGAAGGCTCACTAATTAACATTTTATTTCTTATTTGTTTATTAATGAGCTTCAGACATATTTTATTACCTTTGAATAAACTCGCAAGTCTCTGTGCTGAACTTACAAGCTGCCCGGTGAAGCAGACGTGGTATTGAACCTCTCATTTAAAGTGAACAAGCTTCTTTTCCAAAATATTGAACTATTGTATCTTGTATACCACAAGTTGGTCTTTAAATATAAGCAGCAAAATGCACTTTTGGTATAAAAAAAATGTACCTGTTTTGTAGAAACTTTTGCCAAATGTATTTTATTTAGTGTGAATGGAGTTTTTGTGATTTATTTACATTTGAAAAGCATTTTCGTGATGTTGCTGGTGGAGGTGGAGATGAAGCAGGAACTCAAGTTATGTCCAGGATCTAAACGCAAGTGCAGGACTCCAGTAAATGCACTTCTACATTTACTGTAGATCAGGTCAATTACAGATTAGTTGTTGGTTGAACTGTGGGTCTGGGAAATCTTTGTTATGTTAAGAAATGTGGTAAATGTCTTGGGAATGTCAAGGGCATAGTAATTTATCTCTTGAGTGCTGTTTCCCTTTGAATGATTGATGAAGCAGGCTAATGTGTCCCCTTAACCACATTATTCAAGTGGTCAGGTGTTCTTTGGGTCAAAACATACATCCCAAAGTCATAAAGTCCAAAAAGAAGAAAGACAGAACACAGACTTTGACACGACCCAAACGTTTCCTCCTCGAACTTTAGGAGGACTGAACCTCTGTTGCCTCAAAGGTTTCTTTGTCCCGGAAAATACGTCTTTATTGTTCTAACTTCTACAATTACACGCCTGCGCCCGTTGGTCAGAGAGTGAAGAGTTGCCCTTAGAAGGGCAGAGAGGATGTGACACTCTGGTTTTTTGGGCAAAATTGTGGGAACGCCGTCACTTTAGGAATGTTGGCGCTCCACAGCGAAGTAGCTCTACTGTACACACACGCAGTGATCCAGCTCCTGCGTCGCCTAAAATATCTTCAGTCACATCTCTGAGAGCTGAAGACATACTTTTCCAGGTGCGGGAAGAGAGCCCCGGCAAAACAGGGAATACTGAATAGGAAAATGGAAAATAAACCACACTAATTTTAAACATTAATATCAGGTCCGTTGACTTTCCTCTTACCCAGAGGAGCAAATAGACGAGCTTTGATCCCGACTGTGAAGGTATGTCTTACTGGATAAGCATCACACGGAGTGCTCTCATGTCTGTCTACAGTTTATACAGAGAAGACCACTGATGTTGTCACAGATGGTCCTCAGACCCACTGGAGGTGACTCCAGTGTGTATTGGAGGGCATGTGTGGCTCATATTTTGTGTCTATCTGGCACTCATACAGTTTTCTACACTAGTGTCCTCAGGTGTGTGTGTGTTCTCAGGTGTGTGAGCGTAGCAGCAGGCATGCATTCTTCTGAAACCTCCCCTAAAGAGCTTTTGTGCTAATTAATCATCCGTGCATTACAGATAAAACACTGCTGGGTCTTAATTTTCCACCACGCAGTACAAGCATGGACGTTAATCAGAAAACAAGACGGGGATCTGCATAGTGTGTGATCTGGAGTGTGCTGCTGTGTTTACACTGAGGTTTTTATTATAGACCAGGGGAGGAGGAAGCGAAAAGTCCTTATCACATTAATAAACTCCCCGTCATATTCCTGCAGGAGATGGGATGATGGGGAAAACAGATCCGGAGAGGAGAGGGAAGAGGGGAAGAGGGGCAGAGCGGGTTGCATTAAAATAATAAGGGTTGAACTGTAAAGTGTTTGGTTGTTATCTGGTGTTGGTTGGCTAAAAGGCTGAGTGTGTTAAAAACATGTTTATGTCGTTTTGATCGGAAGTTTAGTATGAGCCACACTGGGCAACTTGGATCCACAAAACCTTGTTACAACATGCTTTTTGATGTAGGAAGAATGTATCACTGAATCGAAAGGGAATATACAAGAATAAAATGTCCCTACTGGGGATCATATATCTGCACTGCTGCTGTGGTAAATAATGAAGCCGAGAAAGAATCAAACCCTGGCAATAGTGGTTACTAATCCAGCCTGGTTTATTCTCAACTCCTCTTTGTGTTCCCACTGGGCTCCGACAGACAAGAAGTCGTTCATCTCCAGCTCAAAACTCTCCGTCAATCTCACTACCTCATGTGGTAAACACTTCCTCCCCTCACACCTGTCTCAGTGCTTTCCATTTCGTCTACAACGCCCCCTCTTACTCTCCCTCTGCCCCCCCCCTCAAAAATACATCAGAGTCTCTCCAAGTCCGATCCTCCCTTTTCCTCCCAGCTGACACAACAGGAAAACACTGCCGCTGACCTTAAGATGCCTCGAGGAGGAGCAGAGTGAGTGTGTGGGCATGTAACCTCAGAGCAGGCCCTGTCATCTCTCACTGTAACGTCACGCCCACAGCAAGGTGATGGAGTGCACACACACACATTCCAGGGTTCACACACACACACGCCCCAGTGACCAGTTTGTCAATAGGACCTGCCAACACCAGTCGACTTCAGCGCACGTCCTGAGGCAGCTCCAGATGTGAAAGACAGAAACGCGTGTTGGTCAGAACGCTCCAGTTGTTCAAAGTAGAGCTACTGTACCTGGGGGGGGGGGGGGGGGGGGGGGGGGGCAGGGCTGTGGTGGAGCATGTGGAGGTGGATGACGGATGCTGAACCAGATCACCTCTGTCTCAGGACTCGACAGTCTCGGGTGTGTCAGGGTGTTCCCTGTTTTACTGGTGCGTTCAGACCCATTCACGGATAAGCTGCTGAATTTCAGATGTCAGTTCTGTCAGTTGTAGTTTTTGCAGTGTTGTGTTCAAGTGACACATTTAACTTCATATGTAATGTAATACTTTATTTGTAGGCTTTACCCAGAGCTAAATCTGTATGGTGTGCTTTATATATCACATTTCACATTAACTAATAAAAAATAATTCCAGACGAATGGTATTTATAACTTGTTTCAAGCACATTTCATTGCAGGGTTGCCATGGGGAAGATTTCCAGGTTAAGGTATGATTTATTAAACAACATTACATTTAAACCTCCAGCGGATTGTGGGTTTAAATGGTTTACATAAATGGTTTACATGAAATGTAATTATCAAATATGTGTTTGATAAATGCAAGAGAGGAGAAAGTAAAATCTAAAAGGATTAAATGACTTCAGATCACTCACGCTGCAAATAATAACTCTTGTGGAACAGCGGTAAAGTCATTGTCTATGATATTGTGCACGTGCTAGTTTGAGTCAATATGTGTTAAAAGTCATCTACCCAAAGTGAATTCATTATAATGACTTGAGGGGTTAGGATAGAAGGCGGCTGATCCTCTTTCTAACATGCTGCAGGTGAAGCCTCTTCTCCTGTGGCTGCTGAACAGACATTCAACTCACAGTTCTGCAGTGACAGCTGCTCAGCTTATTTAGCAGAGTCCTGTGAGATGTTTAATGCAGCTCGTGTGTCGTTGGATTGTAGGATATGGAACGGGACATGAATCTCTGCGCTCTGTCAGGAGCTCTGTGACGGTCGGTTGAGATGCTGAGTTATGTGGAGAAGTGCTCCCCTGCAGGCAGCACTTTATGGGGTCACCTACTGTGCAGTTGTACTCTGCATACCTGGACGCACACTTACGCACATGATGTGTCTAACCTGGAGGCTTCTGGGAGTCCGTCACTGATGCGAACCAGATGATTAACAGGCTAATTATTCTGCTCGCTCTCCACTGAGACACACACCAACACATACACTCTCCATAATCCTCTATTTGACCCTCTTCCCTTGTTCCTCCTTTTTCACCCACTAAGCTCTTTTACCCATAATGAACACTAACACATCATCGACAACAGTGGATGAACAACAAAGCGAGGACCCACTATTTCAAGTCATTATGACAACAAAGAAACAATAAACTTCAGCAGTGGAACGTTTGTGTCCGTACTGTGGAGGTCAAACATCAAAATTCTATAAATTACCTCAGGATTGATGGGTGGCGCGGTGGTGCTTTGGTTAGCACCATAGCTTCGAAGCAAGAAGGTTCCAGACTCAAATCTTGGTTCAGCCTGGGTCTCTCGGTGTGGAGATTGTAAGTTCTTCCCCTGTGCTTTGGGTTTTCTTGGGGTTCTCTGAGCGTCCTGCCACCGTCCAAAGACAAGCAGTTTGGAGGGATGTTCACTGTAGACTCTGAATTGTCCGATGGTAGGAGTGGTTATTTGTGTCCATTGACCCTACATGCTACCGACCTGTCCAGGCTGAACCCCACCCTGGGATTGGTTCTAGCTCCCTCTGTGACCCCCAAGAGTAAAAGCGATATTGATAATAGATGGATGGACTTGGGTATTCAAGAGTCCTCTCACACTCCCAACCACTGGGTCAGGCACCTATGAGCCTTTGAATTTTTACTTTGGCTTTTGGACTTCAAAACTCAGAACCTGCGAGTTTGTCTGTCATTAGGTAAAGACAGATTTACTACTTCTTGAAGGAGTTCTCTTTCTCCGTTTGGTCATGTAGGAAATGATTGGTGGATCCTGGTGGACAGAGGAAATGTTCTGGACCAAGACAAGACCATTCAGGAGTATTGAGGCTGGGAGTTTCATCTTCAGGCAACTTGTTGTACATTGAAGTCCAGCATGAAGAAGAAAGGCTAAAGGCTATGAGAATCAGAGGGAATGTTGATGGCGAGATGGCTCAGGGCGTCAAATGACTGTTTTGTATCCCCGAGGTTGTGGGTTCGATGCCTGTGGTGCAGCAAACTTTGAATTCTAGTATTTAAAGAAAAGTGGCTAAAACTCAAATGTCTTTTCCAAACTAAACATTCAAATGACCTGGGACACATGTGTCTGACCAAATACCTCAGGGTTGTTGTGTTATTTATGAGGTGGTTTATGACATTGTATTCGCTGAGTCTCTTCTGAGGCAGACGTGGGCCTCCATTGGCTCTGATCTGATTCTCCGCACTGCAGGTCCGGCTCCGGGCTGAAGCTAGAATAAATGTAAAAATGACAAGTAGAGGACTTCCAGGAGGTTCCTCCTATTTTTGCAGAGTCCAAAGTTGGTGAGTGTGTAATGATGGGGGGCGGTCCACCGTTGGATAGGTATGCAAGCATTCACACACTCCTCCTCTCTGCCCTTTTCCCCTAATCCATATACTTACATTCCTCAGCTTCGAAAATAGAGCAATAATCTCATTTCAAATCAGAGTAGCCCGCTTTAAAATCTGTGGCAGCAGCGGATCATTAGATTCACATTGCTGGAGTAATGTGCAGAAACCCTGCTAACCACAAGCATGTTACAGGAATCACCACTGATGACTATTGGCAAGAGCGGCCGCGGCTGGATGACAGTGCTTCACAGTGACACGGAAAAACAACACCAGAGGCTTTTTCCTTTTTTCTTCCACACAACTGCTGTCAACTGAACTCAGAGACAGACGGAGAAAATGATGTGAAAAAGAGAGAAAAAGGGGAGAAAGTTTGAGACTGGCTCAAAGCTGTATACCCTTGTCACATGTCGTTAGCGTACCAGCTCCCCCCGCCGTAGCCTTGTCGCGGCTAACAGCTCGTCTGACACAAAAACAATGCAAACACACACACACACGCACTCTGCGCCTTCGACCTCGGGTGCAGGAGAACACGTCGATAGAAAGGAAGTCAACGCGTCGCAAACAAATGTGTGTCGCAGGTTTGTCGGTTCACCGGGTCAGAAATCGTCTGTTCACGTAAAACCGATCTCAGACTTTCGCTGTTATACACGGGGCAAAAAAATCAAGTATAGGAAAGAGATGATAAATGAAGAGTCATGATGCACTTTTAAAGTATATTGCAAGTATTTAATGAACAATTTTATAGTTAAAGAAAAAAACGTAAATATTTTTCCCTTGTACTCTACAATCCAAAATATTTATTCTTGAATCCTCACTTTTTTTTGCCTTAAAGGTCATCTTCATATTCCATCCTAATCTATCCGCTAATTCCAGAAATCTCTGTCTGTCTGAATCTGGCTCCCTCATCTCGCGTGTATTGTTCAGGACCCGACCAAGTGCAGTGAGTTTGGTGTGATTTGGACACACGATGGTTCAATGTTAATAAACGTTGTATAATCACTCAATCAGCGCTCTGTAGCACAGACATCAACAGTGCAAACAGCTCATTGTGCAGCTTCAGCTCCTGGAGTCGGTCTTAACTCACTGCCGCTTATCGTGAGAAAGAAAACTGCAAACAGCCTCACCACAGTCCAAACAAACAGCTCATTACAAACAGGCAGGTATTAGTTCCTTAAACCATAATTAACTGAAAAACATGTACAAATGTAAAACTTTTAATTACTTCTGAATTGTTTCGCAGCTTTTTTCACTAACCTGTGGATTAATTATATCCATGGTTAAACTCATATGTGCATAATGACACTTGTTTCTGTCTCTTATATCTTCTCTTATAATTTCCCTGTGTGTGTTTCATTATAAATCAACCGTATTGCACTTTAAATAAAAGAGTGATTCAATTAAAAGTAGGAAAGAAGATGTAGGTGGGAAAATGTCAGTTTCTGAGATGTATTTTATCTCCATCACAGAGCAATGGCTGCATCTGGTTTGATTGTGAGAAATATATTTAGCCCCCTGCTGTTGGGTGGAGTGTGTGTTCCCAGATGGAGGTAAAAGCTTCTCCCCAGGGCCAAACTGTGTGTCCCTCCTGGCTGTTTGTGACTGAAAGTTATGGTGACAAGCCCTATTCGCACACAAACATGCGCCCACAAACACACACACACACACAGTGGTTTCACACTCAATCCTTAAACCGTAGAAACTCTGACAGATGACATGTGTGTGTTTTAAACCTGTGGCTACTTTGATTGTGCTAGGTGGTTTTTGTTAGTGTCAGTTGACTCACACTGGTCCACATCACTGTAACATGAACACATCCAACACACTTTATCATATGAACTGAAATGACCATTATTTCCTCTTCACTATCCTTTAAAACAAATCCGTGCCCATTTATGTTGGTTCAGTTTTGCCGATCACAGACCAGTTCTGATTGGACATGTATTCGTCTGTTGAAATAAAATATTGCTTTGAACATTGTTGCCTTATCGTGGTGGAGAGGTTTGCGTGTCCCCGTGAACCTGAGGGCTGTGTTGTCGGGAGCCTTGTGCTCCTGGTAGGGTCTCCCATGGCAGAGTGGTCTCAGGTGAGGGGCCAGACTAAGAATGGTTCAAAACCCTCAATGAATATCGACAAAAGAGGAGATGGGACCCAGCCCGGAGGAAGCCCGGGGCCCCCGTCTGGAGCTAGGCCCAGACGGAGGGCTCGATGGCGAGCGTCTGGTGGCCGGGTTTGCCACGGAGCCCGGTCGGGCATAGCCCGAACAAACTACGTGGCACCCCCCCTCTCTTCATCTCATGGGCCCACCACCTGTGGGAAGACCCGTTGGGGTCGGGTGCGCAGCCACATGGGTGGCAGCGAAGGTAGGGGGTCTCGACGGACCAGACCCGGGCGGCAGAAGCTGGCTCTGGGGACGTGGAACGTCACCTCGCTGTGGGGAAAGGAACCGGAGCTTGTGAGGGAGGTGGAGCGCTATCAGTTAGATCTGGTGGGGCTTACCTCCACGCAAAGTCTCAGCTCTGGTACCGTACTCCTGGATAAGGGTTGGACTTTATTCTTCTCCGGAGTTGCCAAGGGCGTGAGGCGTCGGGCGGGTGTGGGGATACTCATAAATCCCCGGCTGAGCGCCGCGGTGTTGGAGTTTACCCCGGTAGACGAGAGGGTCGCCTCCCTGCGCCTAAGGGTTGTAGGGGGGAAAACTCTGACTGTTGTTTGTGCGTATGCACCAAACAGCAGTTCAGAGTACTCGGCCTTCTTGGAGACCCTGAATGGAGTCCTGTATGGGGCTCCAGTAGGGGACTCCGTAGTTCTGCTGGGTGACTTCAACGCCCACATGGGCAACGATGGAGACACCTGGAGAGGCGTGGTGGGGAGGAACGGCCTCCCTGATCTGAACCCGAGCGGTCGTTTGTTATTGGACTTCTGTGCTAGCCATGGATTGTCCATAACAAACACCATGTTCGAACATAAGGGTGCTCATAAGTGTACCTGGTACCAGAGTACCCTAGGCCGAAGATCAATGATCGATTTTGTGATCGTGTCATCTGATCTGAGGCCGCATGTTTTGGACACTCGGGTAAAGAGAGGGGCGGAACTGTCAACCGACCACCATCTGGTTGTGAGTTGGATCAGGGAGTGGGGGAAATTTCCGGATAGACCTGGTAAGCCCAAACGAGTAGTGCGGGTGAACTGGGAACGTCTGGAGGAGGCCCCCGTCCTAGGTATCTTCAACTCACACCTCCGGCGGAGTTTTTCTGGCATTCCTGTGGAGGTTGGGGGCATTGAGCCGGAGTGGGCGGTGTTCAAAGCCTCCATTGCTGAAGCTGCGGCGGCTAGCTGTGGCCTCAGGGTCTTAGGCTCCTCAAGGGGCGGTAACCCTCGGACACCGTGGTGGACACCGGTGGTCAGGGAAGCCGTCCGATTGAAGAAGGAGGCCTTCCGGGATATGATATCCTGGAGGACTCCTGACTCGGTTGCAGGGTACCGACAGGCCCGAAGGGCTGCAGCTGCTGCCGTGTCGGAGGCTAAGCAGCGGGTGTGGGAGAAGTTCGGAGAGGTCATGGAGAAGGACTTTCGGTCGGCACCAAAGTGTTTCTGGAAGACTATCCGGCACCTCAGGAGGGGGAAACGGGGAACCATCCAAGCTGTGTACAGTAAGGATGGGACTCTGTTGACCTCAACTGAGGAGGTTGTCGGACGTTGGAAGGAACACTTTGAGGAATCTAATCCGAATAACACGCCCTCTATGTTGGAGGCAGAGCTCGAGGTTGATGGTGTTTCATCGTCAATTTCCCTGGTGGAGGTCACTGAGGTGGTCAAACATCTCCGCAGTGGCAAGGCCCCAGGGATTGATGAGATCCGGCCAGAAATGCTAAAGGCTCTGGGTGTTGAGGGGCTGTCATGGTTGACACGCCTATTCAACATCGCGTGGGAGTCGGGTACAGTGCCAAAGGAGTGGCAAACTGGGGTGGTGGTTCCCCTGTTCAAAAAGGGGGACCAGAGAGTGTGTGCCAATTACCGGGGCATCACACTTCTCAGCCTCCCTGGTAAAGTCTACTCCAAGGTGCTGGAAAGGAGGGTTCGGCCGATCGTCGAACCTCAGATTGAAGAGGAACAATGCGGTTTTCGCCCCGGACGTGGAACTACAGACCAGCTCTTCACTCTCGCAAGGATCCTGGAGGGGGCCTGGGAGTATGCCCATCCGGTCTACATGTGTTTTGTGGATCTGGAGAAGGCGTATGACCGGGTCCCCCGGGAGAAACTGTGGGAGGTGCTGCGGGAGTATGGGGTAAGGGGGTCTATCCTCAGGGCCATCCAATCCCTGTACTCCCAAAGCGAGAGCTGTGTTCGCGTCCTCGGCAGCCAGTCAGTTTCGTTCTCAGTGGATGCTGGTCTCCGCCAGGGCTGCGCCTTGTCACCAATCCTGTTTGTGATATACATGGACAGGATATCGAGGCGTAGTCGGGGTGGGGAGGGGTTGCAGTTCGGTGGTCTGAGGATCTCGTCACTGCTTTTTGCAGATGACGTGGTCCTCATTGGATCATCGGCCTGTGACCTTCAGCACTCACTGGATCGGCTGGTGGCCGAGTGTGAAGCGGCTGGGATGAGGATCAGCACCTCTAAATCTGAGGCCATGACTCTTAGCAGGAAACCGATGGATTGCTTACTCCGGGTAGGAAATGAGTCCTTAGCCCAAGTGAAGGAGTTCAAGTACCTTGGGGTCTTGTTCGCGAATGAGGGTACTATGGAGCGTGAGATTGGCCGGAGAATCGGAGCAGCGGGGGCGGTATTGCGTTCGCTTTACCGCACCGTTGTAACGAAAAGAAAGCTGAGCCGCAAGGCAAAGCTCTCGATCTACTGGTCGATCTTCGTTCCTATCCTCACCTATGGTCATGAGGGCTGGGTGATGACCGAAAGGACGAGATCACGGGTACAAGCGTCCGAGATGAGTTTTCTCAAAAGGGTGGCTGGCGTCTCCCTTAGGGATAGGGTGAGAAGCTCAGCCATCCGTGAGGAACTCGGATTAGAGCCGCTGCTCCTTCACTTAGAAAGGAGTCAGCTGAGGTTTCGGGCATCTGGTAAGGATGCCCACTGGGCGCCTTCCTTGGGAGGTGTTTCAGGCACGTCCAGTGGGGAGGAGACCTCGGGGAAGACCCAGGACTAGGTGGAGAGATTATATCTCAACACTGGCCTGGGAACGCCTCGGGATCCCCCCGTCAGAGTTGGTCAATGTGGCCCGGGAAAGGGAAGTCTGGGGCCCCCTGCTTGAGCTGCTCCCCCCGCGACCCGACCCCGGATAAGCGGATGAAAATGAGATGAGATGAGACATTGTTGCCTGTTAATCAAGACCAACACTTAAATCTCTGTGTAAAGTTCTGACAAGAACTGAAGTGAACTACACAGCAGTAATTAGAGCGCTGACAGGAAGTTGGCCCCAACTCCACACAGCCCTCATCTGTCTGGGAAAGAAGGGTTTGTTTGACACTACAACCTTTTTCTTGTGTATTGTCATTTTTAAATTAATTGACTCAAGAGAATATTTTTCAATTAGTGTCATTCTGCACTTGAGGCATGGACAGAAAACAAATACAAATGAGATTTGTTTTTTTTTAAAAGAGTTCCTTTGAGATTTTGTCCCTGGTAGATCATGACGACAGAGCTGTTTTCAGACTTAAACTACAGAAAATGTCCGCAAAGTTGGGTCTGGAAGTTTTCTGGAGTTTTTTTTTCACATATGAAGAAAGAAGCAACATAAGACCAACATAAGATGGGCTATTAATAAATTACGCTCTTGAAATAATTTTGTTTGCAGCAAATTGACACTGGCGTCGGCTCTTGTCATAGAAGGCTCTCAAGTCTTCTCGTCTTTCCGAATGACATCTTATTTGGTGTTTTCTTTTAATCCTGAGATATTTATATTCTTTAGTTTTGCATCTGTTGTGTGTTGGAATCCTCATCACCTTGCACTCCCCTGTGAATCTCCTGGATCATCTCCTGCTGTGTTCTCACATGGGCTCACCCGGACACTCTGGGTATTTTACCCGGGTGCTGGCAGGAATGTTCAGTGCAAGTCTCAAAGCAGATTATGAGACTGTCTTTCCAAGGAAAATAAGAAACAGTCATTTGGGCATTGTGCAGCACCAACTGGTTCACAGAACACTGACAAAACGGTAGTAATTATTAGAGGAGGAAAGGAAGAAGGGCGGGAAGATGTCTGAGTAGATGATTAAAAAGAGAACATCAGATTTTTGTTTCCTATTTCCAACCAACGGATTATATGGTTTTTCTTCAAGCGTGACCGTAATTGTTCCTGACTGTAAACACATGTTTATTATCACACACGTGATGACAAAGCCACCCTGACCTTATAATCAAATAGTCATTTTGAAGCAAACCACAATGTTTTTCCTGAACTTCAAGTAATTGTTTTAACCAAAAACATGATTTGTTTAAACCTCACATCTTTTGTTTTCAAACCAAACCTTATCCATAGCATAGCATTATTGAATCAGGAAAGAGATTTGTTCTTTAACAGTGCTTGTGGAAGTCACAGACACATAATATCATCCTGCTGTAACACATTTGTTCTCAGCGGGCAGCTACACACTGTGCTTTTGGTATTCTGGAGGAGTGACTGTCCTTTCCCTCACCTTGACTTTTGCTGCTGGAGCCTAACCACACGCAGGATGTCAGGATGCAAACCTCAGTGTCTGGTACCAGAACCCACTGACATGTGTGGGACATGTAAATCAAACCAGATGACAAGTGTAGGCCTCATATACAGGTGAGTTATTCCCACCATCGCACAACACTGCAACCACAATAACTCTGAGAAATCATGCACGCTGACATACGAACACACACGCACTCTCAACTGTGGAGCGAGGCTTCCTGCGATGCACATTAAAGTGAAACTTAAAACATGATTAAACATGGTGCATTTAAAGAAAGCAGAGTAGGGTTTCCCACCCGCTGGACTCCAGCCAAACCAAACGTTGGCTGAGGCCACATAACGTGTTGCACGTCTCTTAGTAAAATCGACGCTGACGTTTAGGGTTAATACCGCTTGTCAATGTGATTTCTGCAAATATGGCTTCACCGCTGAGTGCTCCAGCAGCTGTGTGTGTGCACGTGTGCGTGGGTGTGTTGGATTGTGCCCGCGCAGTGGACTAGGGATGTCACTACAACTGAGTCCAGTCTCATAGTCCACACCTAGAGGGAAAGCCTTCCAGAGGTTAGGGTGTCCACAGCCGTCCAGAATGTAAGAGACAACACCCGCTGCCCACCCAGTGACCCACCCAGTGACCCACCCAGTGACCCCCACACCGCACCCCCTCACCCCCAGCCCACCCAGCCCCAGCCCCGCAGGCCGGTGCTGAGGGTGTGAGGGCGAACGGATGAGTCACCGCAGGCACGAGGGAGGAGAAGTGAGGCTGCCACGAGGAAGGTCTGGAGACAATGGAGGCCACGCAGGATTCAGCCCTCACACAAACACACACTCACACATACAAACACCGGCCACCTGGCAACCACACACGCCATCGCCCAGGTCAGTGGTCAGCTCAGTGACGGCACACAACTGGGGTTTGGGCCGGCTGGATGACGACAGCCACTGAGACACTTCATACAACTGCTGCCAGGAGAAAGTGTGTGTGTGTGTGTGTGTGTGTGAGAGAGAGATGATTGCATGGCTTCATTCGTTAATGGACCAATCGTAAGTGATGCCAAAACATTGCGTCCATAATTAACAGCGTGAAGAATATGCGTTGTGAATCTCCTCTTGTCTCCTGGTGATCTCTCTGACTGCTCGCTGGCCGGGGGTGGCGGGCGGGAGTCTCTCCTCGCTCATGACTCACTGATGAGCCGGTTTTCATCGAGCCGTTCGCCAACTGGTTGGAAAATAAGAGCAGGGGTATTCCAGAGTTACGGTTGCACCATGGAGTGATAATTGCGACTTGGCTCGCGCTGACACTTAATAAACAAATGAAACTTTATTTAGCTGAGGAAGTGATATCAGAATACTTGTTTGATGGCTCATAAAATGTTCTATTTTGGAGGATGTGTGTGTGTGCGTGTGTGTGTGTGTGTGTGTGTGTGTGTCTTCTACACACTTGTTTCCTACATCCCTAAAACCTTTTACGCAGCCACAGGGCTGACTCAATGGCCGAATAAACCAACTGTCTCCAAAATATTAAGTTCATATTGTTTGCCAGTTACAATTATATGGGAAATGTATTTGCAACCTGGATTATGTTTACTGGCAACATGTTTATTTTTTCCAGTGAATGAAGTGCTACTTTCTTGCGGCTCACATAACACAGGCAGGGTTGCGGTGGACGGTCGTCTCTGGCTTTACCAGACACTGAGGTTGGCATTCCGAGTCCTGAGTGTGGTTCAGGGAAGAAGAACACTTTGGTAAAGGTTAGATGAGACAGATTAAACCAAAACAACAACAAAATACAGCTTGTAACTCATGTGTCAAGATTGTGTTCCCACTACCAGCAGGATGAGATCAATTACCTCCGCCTTCAAAAACCATTACAACCAAAATGGCCCATCTTTAAAAAAAAAAAATGTCATCAAAATGTCATCAAGATCAAGCCCTGATACAAACCTGCACCAAAATGAAATGGGTTCCACATCCTTCCACCAAAATCGGTGGTAATCTGCGGTGCTCTTGTTTAAGAACAAACAGAGCTTATAGCATAACAGAGCTCACGGTTGCAGATAAACATTAATTTCATGACACAAAAAAAGATCATGATTTGATAACGGCCTAGAATGTTTCGGTTCCAGTTGAGTGTCGGTAAAGTCAACACAACGTCCCTGATGTCTGGAGACAATTTTTACTTTTTCCAAAAACATAAAGATAACGCCTGAAAAGACATGCTATAGTTCCACCAAGCTGATATAATCTTATACGAGTGCATATTGTGCATGAAAACAAGAAAATGTTATTGAACATTTCGCAGATATGAGCAGTTTCAACATTTTGCCGGTCGGGAGATACATTGACAATATTTCTTGATTATATAAGTTGAAAAAATGCATTCCAGGCAGCCTTACATTTTCCATCAGTAGTATTTCAACATAATTTATAGGAGCTATGGCTGCATATAGACAGCGCCCCACTCCCGCCCCCGCTCCTCATCACCATCAAAAACTCACAGACTTTTTATTTTTATGTCTCCCTTTGATCGAGCTGACATTTTAATGGAGTGTGTGAACTGTGTGTGGCTGGAGACAGAGGGCTCGCCGTGGCGGGGCGGCGGCAGTGTTGTTGTTATTTGGTTTGAGGTTGATGTTCACCTCGGTGATCTGCGCTCGACTAACTAGATGCAGACCTGCAGCCACAGAAATACAGCACAATATCCCAATGTCGAGCAGCTGTGGGCACGGAGCCACATACTGAGAATGCACATGCACATGCACTGTACGTACACACACACACACACACACACACACACACACACATACATCAGTCTGCCAAAGCAATAGTGTGCACACACTAAAACAGATGAAAATATGTACACACACTCACATACACACACATAGAACACCCAACACGTTCAGAGGCAATAGTGGCGGAACGCAAACACACACTTTTCTGATATAATTGAATTGCCCTTGTTCTTAAGGGTGTGTGACGTTATCAGAAAACAAACATGGCACCAAAGTTCATCGACTCATGTCACACATCACACACAAATACACAGACGCACACGTCAGCCAGACACATGCCATGGTGGGACTGAAATACAACAGACAAGGTATTCGTTTAATGTTCCTTTAAGGCTGCATTCCTCATTTAACAGAGTTTTATTGCACATATTGTCTCTGTTATAGCTTAGCTTTTGGCAGACGTTGTGTGTCCATGAATTTGTATGTGTGTGTGTGTGTGTGTCTATGTCAATCTGGTCATTGTAACACTCTAACAGCTGGCTCATTATGTGAGTTTATCAACACACATATGAAAACCCCATCAGGCTCGACCACATCAATTCATCTGAAGTATTACCTAAAATCACTCGGTCCATTTCGAGGTTTCTCTTGAGTGTATGTTTGAGAGTCGGAGTGAGTGAGAGTGTGTTTCTGTTCCTGCTCGTTTGTTCTCTTTTTGAAGAAGCCAATAAGTGAATGTGTGTCTGTTTCCACACAGGATCATGTCTTAAAATAAAGACAGGTTTTACTCAGTTTGGCAATAAGAAAATGACACAGGGAGGACAGTTAATTTGAGTGGTAAAAAAAACTGTGGGGTTGTCCAGCAGCTCCGGCTTCTTCCCACAGTCCGAAGACATCCAGACTGGGATTGGGTTTGTCTCTGTGTGTTCGTCCTGGCAACCTGTCCAGGGTGTACCCCACCTCTCGCCCAATGTCAACTGGGATTGGCTCCAGCTCCCCCCTCTACCTTCAAAGGTTAAGTGGTATAGTTGATAGATGGATAGATGGATTTAGCAAAAAAGAGGTTTTAAGATAACCTGGACCTGTGTGTAACACCTGTCACCTGGGAAATAGATCATCTCTCCATGAAGAATCTATGCATCAGATCCTGGGGTTAGTATTTTAGAAATCAATATCTAGAGTTCTTTAAAATATCTTTGGGTGAATTAGCTCCTGAGCTACTTCGTGATTATGTTTTGTCATTAGTGAGTCCTCTTCGAACTGTGGTTTGAGTGAACTCTATGTTGCAGAGTGAAGTTATCCTACCTGGATTATCTGCAATAAAGCAGTTGTGTATACATGATAAAATAGACACCTTTTATATAATCAATGTTTTAAATAAAATGGAACTAAATTTGCTTTTAGATAATCGTTTCAATCAGAATTATTCACAACAAACCAGAAAGGAACTAGAAAAAGAGGAATATGGAAACCATGTCCTTCCGTTTAGAAAAAGTAAAGAGTAAATTTGTTTAAACCAAGTTAAAAGTAATATAAACCCACACAACTCCTCTGGCCTCCCCTCGACCACAGCTCCCCCACTTGTTTCGTGTTCTCAGCAGGATATTGCAAAGCCTATTAGGGGGCCTGTAAACACACAGCACCAAGCAGAATGGACTAAAGTTACCCTGAGAACATGAGTGCCAATAAAAAAGCAAACCAGCCGCAACCATTAACCCAGACATGGCTGGAGCATGTTACCAAACCAGCTAGCAATACAAACACGGCCAATTAACTTGATAAAATCACTTACAGCATGTTAACTAAAGACATCATATCCACTGTAGACAGTCAGCAATGAAAACAGTTATTTAACACTATCACCCCATCAAGTAACTTATACATGTAGGAGAAGAAAAGCCAGTTCTTAGCCAGTCAGCAGCTCGGAGGAATCTCCATGTAGGACAAGCCAGTAAAATATTGACTCAGGTCTTATCTCTGTCCTTGCTGGAGGCCTTTTCAGCCAGAGAACAAGACTTCTGTGATGGAGGAAGGCCAAGATGAAGGTTTCTTTACTTCATTTTAGAAAACTTTTTTGCCTTGCAGTTGCTCTCCCTCGCCAGTGGAGGATGGTGCAGCACCCGAATTACCAGCTTATTTGACAACTTGATCGAAATTGACCCTGATGAATCCCAGCCACGACCGCTCCAGAGTGCTGGTCGCCTGTTTTCTGAAGGTTGATCTAAATGGTGTGTCCAAGCTGCACTTCCTTGGGCCCCTAACATTACACATGCCAAGCCGTTAAGATGAACAGCTCTTGAGATATCGACAGACAGACAGACAGACAGACAGACAGACAGACAGACAGACAGAGATTTCAGGACTTATTATTTGATAGATTTATCTACTATGACAGGTTGTGTTCCAACAGTTCGAACTACACAAAAGTTGGTTTGAGTCCTTTTTTTATAACTTTAATGATCTTCTGCTTTCTCAAAAATAATAACAATAAAAAAAAAAAACAATATGACAGAGGACGCATCAAAGTGTCGTATTGTGTTCTCTGAATGTAATAAAGGTTACGACTGCTTCATTAACACGAGCAGCTGAATGCTAACACTCTTGTTAATGGTGAGTCTCATTACGCGCCGCCTGCACTGTCCTCTCTGCTCACACTCATCCTCAGTGCTTCTTCATTTTGATGCCCCGGCTAGAAATAGCACATAAAGTAAGCTGCTGGAAATGCCACAGGCGACAGCTTATGACAAAGCTGAGACTACATGAAGCTATTAGCAAGCTTGCCAAAGAGTCATTAGCGAGTTTTTTCGCTAAGTATGACCAGACAGAAGTAATCTCGCTGTGGCTGTAAAACTGTTTCTTTTTCCCCGTGCCTGTCAGAAGTGTTCCTGGAAAGTGAGAGAGAACTAAAACCTGCATTGATTTCTGCAGTGTCGGGTCGAATAAAAATAGAACCGAGGGAGAAACAATTTTGCCCAATGTAGTAGATGATGGGTTTATGTGCGTGTGTATGTGTGTGTGTGTGTGTGTGTGTGTGTGTGTGTGTGTGTGTGTGTGTGCGTTTGTGAAAAATACTTATTGGTGCCACATGTATGAATAGCAGCCGGCGGTTTTGTCACCAAGCGTGTGAAGCATCACGTTGTGGCGACACATCTCTGTGACAGCTCCCAGCCCACACGCCGCAGCTGGACTTTGACAGTGATAACCACTGACAAGGAGAGGGAGAGGAGAAAGGCAGGAAAGGGCAGGACACTTGTAGATAGCCGCTGTGACGCTGACTTCGCGGCTTCACACGATGTTGGAGCCGGTCCCTCTGACAACGCCACTGCACAGAGGAAGGGGGAACTCCGAGAATCTAAGAATCCGCTCGCTGCTCGGTTTAAATCAAAATCCAAAGGCAGTAAATATGGATTCATTTAACCTTTGCCCCAGTTTTATGCGCGTTGGCTCAATTTTAGGTTCTGTTTATGTCCATATGGGCCAACTGTGACCTTTCTGTCCGATGTCGCAAACAGCCAAGCTTCTCTCCAATGTCTCGTGAAGTCCTGTAAAAATCCATTTACTGTCTCAATAAAGAGCTCAGCGTTGTGTGTTCACCTTTAAGGGCAAACTCATATAAAACACACGCACAATTTGATGACAGTAAGATTGAACGCGGTATCAGCCACATCACAGGCTCCAGAGAAGGTCCCTCTACCCGGGTGATGAAGCAGGAGAGTCTCATTGTTCATCTTTACAGCTGTCAGTTAGCAGAAGAGGCCCGGTGCGTGCGTCAGCCTTTTCTTTAATAGGCAACACAGCCTCTCTATACAGCCATTGATTTACGCCCTCCTTCCTCGCCATAGCTCCAATATCACCCCGAGGTTTGATCAGCGCACGTTAGATCAAATTTACCCCGGTTGTGCGTGTGTGCACTGAGAAATGAAGGCGAACGCAGATTAGGAACACAGAGGAGCACTGTGTTGTGCGTTGCTGTGTGTGATCGCTCACCTACACCTCAGTGCATTTTCGTGGTGCTCTATCCGTTTGGCGTGCTGCAGTAAATTGAGCAGCTGTATTGTATCCTGGGAAGAAAAGAGGCCCATTTGTATAAATTTGGCTGGTGGAGGAGGATTGGCTCTCGAGCGCGCCCCTCGCGTTGCTGATTTGATTACACGGATATCTGTTGCCCTGCCTCTGCAGATAAAACAGGCCTCCGTCAACAGGAGGAGTCAACATGCCCCCACAACACTTCAAACAAAACTTCATGTATTAGCACACAAGTCGGTGGTGAAAGAGCGTTCATGCAGAAAACCTATTTATGTGTCTTGGATGTGTCTGGAGTTTGTGTGCTTCTGTTGATCAGGTTTAAGTGCTTTGACAAAGACTTTTCTCTCTGCTCTTCGATTCAAGGCTGTTTGGTTCTCTTGAGGATTTAAAGGTCTTAGTAGTACTTTCATTCTTTCTATGTGCTGATGTTCCACTCTAGGATTTATTCGTCTATTTTGATCTTAGCTTATTTATTTAATCTGTTCTGCTGAGTCAGTGATGTGTCTACAGCCCTTTGTTCCCTCCACCAAGGTCGTTATGTTGTCGTGTGCGATTGTTTGTCTGTTTTTGGTAGGAGGATTTTGGACACAATTTTGTGGAAGGGTCTGCAGGGTTGTCTCTAAAAAACAACCCAAAGCTTCAAATACAGTTATGTAGGTCTTATTAAAGTTAGCACTACCTCCAAGGTGCTTTCACATTCGTTATAGTTTGTTGTCATGCATAGTTTGGAATGTCTCCAAGTGTTGTAGTTCTCTCTCAACAACACAGATATTATCACGTTGTAATAATACTACAATCAAACGTGAAACTGACAACTGATTGGCTACGAACACTCTGGTCAGAACTGATCCCAGTACACCCGGCTTGGATGGATGGATGGAATAGTCTGACTATAATCTACTGAATAGTAGTCGAGTGGTTTATTTAATAGTTTACACACTGGCCAGCTGTCAAATTTCTCCAGAGGTTTCTCTCCTGTGTTTTTTCTCTATGTTTTCTTAGTAAATTCTCAGAGGACTTTATGGAAAACATACATGGCTGTTTAATTTGTCTGTCTACCATCTTGTTTCCCGTTTTCCTCTTAAACATACCGACTACTGCTCACCCACTCGTCCCCAGATATCCCTCCATCCACACTCTTTCCTTCAGGTCCAGTTGTTCCAGACCCAGTTTTTTATCTGTGGTTGAAATGTAATGCCTGTCAGGAGAGAATGCTAGCTGGCCGAAAACTGGGCCCCTACACACACACACACACACACACACACACACACACACACACACACACACACACACACTAGCAAATATCCATTTAAACCATACTATCTAGTACACAAACAGGACTAAGTACTCACACAGTCTACACAACCCACCTGCAACCTCTTCAATATAAACCTCCCACAGTTCTCCCATTCCTCTCCCAAACCACGAGGCCCCCAAGTCCCGAAAACCTCTTGTTCTCTAAGCTCCAACCATCGTCTCCCACTTCACTTTCCATGTTTTTATGCTCAAATTTGACTTATAGTTTTTCTGGATGCTGTTACAACCTGACATTCATCCATGAGCTCAGGATATATTGTATAGTGACTGATATAGAGGAAGATATCTCTAAATATGTAATGCTTATATCTCTGCAGCTGATGTCATATATTAGTTTGTGTGTGCGTGTGTGTGTTAGTGTGATTGCTTTAAGATCGAGAGTTAAACTCTTTCATACATCACAGACCAGACGACTCCCAAGCCAAGATAGGAAGGACTGAACAACTGGCAGCCAATCGAAAAGCCACAAGAGGCAGGTTCCTGTCTGCTGTGGTACTGTTCTTAAGTATCACATATAAAACCTCGGTGAAAGGATCCAAACCATCGGACACACAAACACAGTATCTCTATGTATTCATTGTAAATGAGGTTTGTTTGTGTGTGTGTGTGTGTGTGTCTGTGTGTGTGTGTATACACTGTATTTGGGCGAGAGCTCTTGCTGATGATGGGGAGATGAGATTTTTGCGATGGTTTTAAATTCCCAGCTTAAAATGACATCTTATTTATGGCCACATAACTACGGTGACATGATTGGAATGGATTAGGGTGACTATGTCTATGTCTGCTTGTGCATGTTTCATGAGCCTGTTTGTGTGTGTGTACGTGTGTGTGTGTGTGTGTGTGTGTAGCCCTGATTGCTTTTGGTAGCATTATTAACCTCACCGGTCAGCAGCAGTAAATGAAATGTCAAACATCATATCAGTTTGGCGGAAGATATCCTCTCGTTCTGTCCCACACACATACACACTCGGTCTCCACTTGACAGCAGAAATTAGCACTCGTCATGTAGAGGACACGTAAGCAGCAATACACTGATAAGACACTCTGAATAGCAATGAAATGACAATTCCCACCTAATCCCGCTCTCCAGCTCTGTAGATTGATATGTAAATGAAGGTAAATGAACCTCATCCCAGAGACCTGACCCCACCAGGCTGGTCCTCGCCGGGCCGTCAATCAGCAGCTCCATCGGCAGCAGCCCGAGAGCGATAGCAGCACAGCATACCTAAGCGCTCCTATCAATCCCATCATACCCCGCATATGTATCCCTGTGGATTAGGCCTGAAACCTGCATCTATCATTATTGTGCTCTGATACTGCCATTAGAGTTTATTTTCCCCCCTTTGCGGCTTCCCTCGCTATCCCCTCGCCGGAGGAAAGAATGTAAAATGGCTTTCCATTCTGCGGAGAAAGGAAAACAGGATTCTTCTCACAGGGTGTGGAGCTGGAAGTCAGCGCTTCCACTAAGCAGCGCCGAGGGTTGTGTTCTGACCACAGCCGGGACTATCGTAAGAAGAGATCTTGTTTGAGCAGTTTGTGGCAAATTAGGGAAGAATTAGGCCGCGTATGGTAAATCATTTTGAAGAAATGTTTGATTAGGAATTGTTCTTCTCAAAAACACATTTAGTATTAATAATAATAATAATAATAACTATATTTGTGTGGCACTTTTCAGTTAGATCCACTTCATGGAGACTTACTCTAACCAAACCATAATTACTAATTGCCTTCATCTAAACCTAAACCTTAAAACATACTCACTATAAAATGTAATGATTTATATTATGGGGACTTGCTTTTAATCCCGATAAGGAGCTCTCCATACTGTAACTGTTTAAACAGACTCAAGTCCCCACAATATGAGTAATAACTAGACAACACACACATTGGATTATGTGTATATTATAAATAAACAAATATATTTGGTCTTATCACACATCTGGCAGAAGAACTACATGACACATGTCTCTGCTATTTGGAAAGATCTAATTTTACCATAACCATTACTGAGGGGCAACAACAGTAGAAAGCCAAGACTGAGGCCACATTCAGACTGATGTTAGTCATCGGGCAGAGGAGCAGCAAGGTCAAGAAGCTGGAGCCCAGAACAACACGCGCAGGACCAAAAGAACCAAGGTGTGAGTTACAAAGCTTTTTGTATAAATGTGCAAACTTGTGCTTGATAAAATGGTTTCTAATGAGCGCAAGAAAAAGCTTTACATTTTAAAAAGAAGTAATCTTTGGGGAAGATTCAACTTTTTCCAAAAGTAAACAAAGTAGACAAAAAGGTCAAGATTGAAATTAAAACCTACATGAGAAAAGCAACAACAAGAAGGACAGTAACCTCAAACTTTTAGAAGCATGCACCTTGGTCTGCTGACCCTCACGCTGGCCCTTGCATCCATTATCCCTGGGATACTTTTGGTGAACTGGAGGCTTGGAATAAGGCCACAGAGAGCATGAAATAGGCTTTTATCATAATCACGGCCTCCGGCCTTTTTGTGGTAGCCACTGCAGAAAATCCCCACCCTGCGTCCAACTCGGTGCTGTGCCTCCGGATCCTCCACAAGCTCCTTTGTAGTTTCGGCAACAGAACAGAAGAAGTGTAGCAATCATGTAACCGTCACGTGGAACGACGCAGGCCCCGTATCCGTTTGCAGGATCGCCACGGAGCTGCCAGGCTCCTATCAACGGGCCGCCGAGTCGAGTGTGGCCTCGCAGGGTTCACGCCGAGACGTGAAGCAAAATGAAACATACCGAAAGAGGAACTGAGAGAACAGGTCCTGTTTCATCTGGAATCATCTCAGCTGGTAGATTACTAACAGGTGTTTACACAAGGCTTTAACACAGAAACTCTACACACACACAAACACACACACACACACACCTTCTTCTACTGCTACCTCCTCCTCAAGTGTGTAAGTGTGGGCGGCATGTGTGTGTTCCTCTATTTCTGAACGTGAAATCAGATTAAAATTGGGGGGGGGGGGGGGGGGGGTAGCTGCAAGTGCTCTGTTCCGCTCGCTTTACTCCGAGGTATGTTTGTGTGGGTGTGTGTGTGTGTGGGTGTTTGTGTGTATGTGTGTGTGTGTGTGTGTGTGTGTGTGTGTGTGCAGCCGTTTTCGCTACCTATATAGGACCTTCTCCAGCATAAACTCAGACCTTGTCAGAACCAGGGAACCTTATGGGGACCAAAGTCTGGTCCCAAAGAGGTCAAATTTGACTTCTGAGCTCCTGGTTACAGTTAGGGGTGTGGTTAAGATCTGGCTTGGTCATGAATTGGTCAGGGTTAAGTTTAGGAATAGACTTTTGGTTAGACTGTCCACAAAGAATGGAAGTCAATGCAAAGCTCTAATTAGAAAGCTGCATAAATCTGTAAGTGTGTGTGTTTGTGTGTATGTGTGTGTGTGTGTCCATGGGGGGTGGAGTGGGGGCTGGAATTACGGTTCTTGATTCTCAGGTATTTAACCTGGGGCTGTTCTTGCACAGGTTTCACTATGTATATGTGTGCATCTGCATGCGTGTGTGTGTGGGTAAGGATATCTGCATGAAAGTGTGTGTCTGTGTGTGTGTGTGTGTGTGTGCGCGCGTGTCGGCTTCTGTAAACTAAAAGCCCACCTGCTGATGGCCGTGATAAGAAGCCTCTGGGGCTCGGTCTCCTGTTACATCCATAACATCCACAGGTTGGAGAGAAAATTACCAGAACACGACCACAACACGATCAGAACAGTGAACAACTGTAATTACATGTTGGTATCAAGTCGTCAGGTGATTTATGTGAACAAATTCCTTCTTCTCCGAGGGACTGCTAGGGTTATTGGCAAATGAGAAAATCATTTTATGGGACCGAAGTGTCTGGGAAACATTTCTGCGCTCCCATGTGGCTCGAACAAAGGGAACACTGGCTTAGCGTGCCAGTTTGAGATACAGCAGCAGTGACGGCAGAGAAAAACAATATCAAAGTAGAGGTTGGTCATTTGCCCGGATCCCCACAGAGCGGCTCAGCTCAGCAGTTGAGGCGGTTGTTTAAAAAAAAAAAAAAAACGACTGGAAAAGTTGAGCAACAAGTTGAGGCCTAATTAGCTGTTATAAAACATGTTCATATATGCATGACATGTGGGCATTTTCACGCTTTTTGACAAGCTTCGCAAAATGGAAACACAAAACTGAACTGTAACCACAAATGAACTGGAGAAGGAAACAAAAGGAGACGGCAACACAAAACAAAGTGATGTCATATTCCCAGTGTTTATGGTGCCTCTCTTTGTGCAGGGAGGTCGTGTGATTTTTATACAAACCACACAAGAACAAATGTTAAAAGTTTGAAAGCCTAAGTGTCCGTTTGCCAAAGTCTAAGATATTGAATCTGGGTTTTATCATTAGAGGTTTGGAGAAATCCACTGCTTAGACAAATGCTCTTTAAAAAGATAATGCAAACCTAAATGGGGTTTTTGAACCCAAACCCAATTACCTGACTGTATTATATGACACATTTAATGCTGGTTTTAATATCACGTTTATTATGAAATGTCGGAAAAACCTTGATTTATGGGTTGAACATGGCTCATAATGCCACAGAGTGTTTCCAACCCTCTCGGACTTTGCAGAGCCGCTGTTAGCGTAGAATCAACCGGTTCCTTTCGTCATGACATTTCTATTTATGAAGAAGTTAACAACCGCTAATCACAGGTCGGCCGCCCCCTGCCACCAGTGACTGAAACTACAACTCTAACCCTCAACACTGAATACCATTCAGAGACTGGTATTGTTGGGGCTTCTTATCTCCGGAGTTTCCCGACGGCCAAGACTATGGCACGGGTTGACGTGGCCCTGTAGAGTTAGAAACCGCCAGTGTGCTGCTACCAGTGCCGTCACAGCTGGACACTCTTGTTAACTTAGCTTTTTCAAACTAATTGTAATGTGGTATGTGTGTGTAAGTGTTTACGATGTGTGTGTGTGTGAGGGAGCTGGAGTGTTTCTGAGTGCCATCGCCTAGCTAGCCTATAGTAACATCATTTACTCTTATTTCATTGACCTATGCACTAGGCTTGTATGTGTGTGTGTGTGTGTGTGTGTGTGTGTGTGTGTGTGTGTGTGTGTGTGTGAGTGTGAGGATGATGGAGTAAGTTTGGTGTTTCTGAGTGTCACCGCCTAGCCTATAGTAACATAATTTACTCTTACTTCATTTAACTATGCACTAACCTTGTGTGTGTGTGTGCGTGCGTGTGTGTGTGTGTGTGTGTGTGTGTGTATGAAACCCAGTCCCCACAGGTGCATGTGTGTGTTAACTGGCTCTTTTGTCACAACTTTAACAGGATGCGTCAATACATAGGAAATTACCACTTGAAGAATGAGAGGAATCTGCATCCTTACAAAGAGGAGGGCAAGGCCGGCAGACAGACAAAGATAGACGGGACTTCTCCTTCATATTTTCAGCTCTGTCATTTCGATGAGTTGACATTTCTTATTTCCAGACGTTGAATCGGTGTCTGTAGAAAGCCCAAATTGTGACATTGTGAAAACATTTCCCAGACATCCAGCTTGTATTTGGGGATCGCGTTACAGGAAATTTCCCCTCACACAGAGAGTGAGGTTATGACACACGAGAGATCGGTGCCAGTCCAGAACCATAATTTGAACACACCCCTTCTCCAGCCATGCGAAACCCTGTTACATTTCTTCCATTGGAAAAAACGAAAATGACAAACGTGTGATAAATCTGTCCATCTCATTCATGCTTTTGTTTACTCGAATGTTTGTTCGGGACACAGGAAAAGAAATAACGTGTGACTTACAAAACACGTACAGCTCCAAATGATAATGATCATAACAGTCATAATAACTATTATTATTATTGGTGATCTGATTAAATGTGTTTTGCAGATATGTTGTAACTCAATATAAAACTGAGTGCGTAGCTGCAGGCAGGAACATAATGTTTTCCTGCTAATATGATTGGAAATCAAATTCATGTTGAAGTTAAGAATGGACAAGTGCGAGTGGAAAGTTTAATCATTACAAAAAAACATATTTCCCGGCAGTTCAGCCACCCTGTCTCCAAGACATTATGTTTATAGACCGCTAATTTGGACCAGAAACAACGTGAAGGGAATGTAATCCTGTCCGATTATGATTTTTATTATGATAAGAAAATTTTGTCAGTGAACATGTTGCATCTGCTAAGTTGCAAAATGTTCGCAGCTTTTCTGCAAAACAATCATAATGTACAGTTCTTCATTCCTTTTCTCCACCATGTCCGCTTATGCAACACAGCATCTTCTCTTAGCAGCTTAAGCCTGATGTACGGTTTAGTATGATTATGTTCGGGCTCTTGGTTACAGAGAGATTGTGGTTCTGGTTTCCGCTTGGTTTTCAGAGCCGGAGCACTTCTGCTGCCTGAACGCCACCACACAGGACTCAGCTGGTGTTTCCCCAACATGCCAAAAAGTCCAGGTACCGAGAAATGATTGGAAAAGTAATGAGGTTTGAATAATGACGTTGTCCGGGTAGAGCTCAGTTCAGGAATAATGAGTCACAAAGACTTGACGTGCGTGTTGGTAAAAACCTATGTTGCCAACATTTTAAATATTTACCTCGAGGAAATTGTATCTTCAAGTTCTCTGGCTTCCTCCCACAGTGCAAAGACATTTTGCTTAGGTTAAATAGAGATTTCGAACGTGAGTATGAACGGTTGTTTTCTCTGTAGGTCAGTCCTGCTGTTAGGGTGGACTCCACCTCTCATCCAATGTCAGCTATTGGCTCCATGGTGGATGGATGGACGGATAGCGGGATGGATGGACCTCCAAAATATAAAAACATACAAATAAAGAGAATCATTGCAAATAACACATATTTGTGAGTATTAAATGAACAGTTTTTATTTACAAAATTGTCACGGTTACTCCTGTGTTTCCCTATTTTCTTTATTTCTCCCCTTGTCTCCTCCTACCATGTGTGTTTGTGTGTGTGTGTGTGTTTGTGTGTGTGGCAGTCCTGACACCTGACACGTATTCCACACCGGGTTCTCAATCTCCCAATCAGCATCCCTACAAGAGCCCCGGTCTTCTCTCCACTCATCGGCAGATTGTTCAGTCTCCTAGGTGGTACACTCGGCCGAACTACATGTCAACTGGATTCTTTTTTGTATGCTTCTCGTGAAACCATGTAACGCTATTTCCCTTCTGTGCCTCAGGATCGCCAGAGCCCACCTGCCTGTTCTCCAGCTCATAGCATCATCTGCTCGGTCTCGGCCTGTTATCTGTCTGCCTCGGCTCTTCATTAAAAGACTCTTTTTAACCAGGTGCTGGTGTTACCACAGCTGGTGCATGTATTTTCATGTATCACTCCAGCTTCACTAGTTTGAGTGTATTGCTGTCTTTAAGATTATTTCATCAAGATACCTTTTCTGAAATAAGGATTCATCTTTCAACCTTATTTCTATCAGTTTCTTTTTGCTGTCAGCACAGATTTCAGATAGATAATAAATGTGTCAGTAGTGCAAGGTAGAAACCCACTGAATTGAATTACGTCCGCAGTCACACACACTGTCACTCTCCAACACACTCACATAAAGCGGTGCCAGTCCTATAAAACCTGCTGTCTGAGTCCGCCCGAGAGAAAGAGAGTTTATAACTAGTGTCTAGTCCACCCTTTCTCAAGACACGTCATAAAGACACATGCAGAGCTGCTGTGAGTCTTCTTTCTTTATGAGGACGCGTTTGAGACCTTCAGGATGTGAGCGGTTTTGAGAAATGTCGACATTGTTATATATCATGTCCTCTCTTCTTCAAATGTAAGTTTGGTTTTTGGCCTTGTTTGGATTTCAACTGGAGGAATTGGCTGAATAAATAGGCAATGTCTAAAGCCGTGTGCATGTCCGAAAAATTGGATCTGGACACTTCTGTGTGTGTGTGTGTGTGTGTGTGTGTGTGTGTGTGTGTGTGTGTGTGTGTGTGTGTGTGTGTGTGTGTGTCTAAAGGGTCAGGAATTGTCCTCCCTTGATCTACTGGCTTAGATCAAAGTGAACTTCCAGGACAAACTCTGGAGTGTCCACTGTTCCGGACGCCGCCTGGAAAATCCCACTCAGTGGAACACAGTCACCATGGGAACCATCAGCCATTGTGTGTGTGTGTGTGTGGGGGGGGGGGGGGTGTCTGTAAGTCATGTATATTGGATGTCCTGTGGCTCATTGAGACCTTTCATGTAGGTCACACTCATAAAGCTCTTCTGTTACCCTGTCACACACACAAACACACACACACATGAACTTCCTGCTTGTTGGGCAGTGGTTAACCAGACAGGCCCTGTTGATGACAGGCCTGCTCTGGGGCTGTGGTGTCTCTTGAACCTGGCCGGAGGTCACCGTTCAAAAGGAGGTCAGCATTCAAAAGGTCACTTAGCACCACTCGATGGGTGTCCAGTCTACTGGTCCCTGAGCAGAGACAGAGAGCGACAGAGCTTGAAGCCCTCACGCTTTCAAACCAGTTCAGCCACTTAATCACGGTGATACTGTAATTATATTAACACGCTGACGGAAGCATCAAGAACAAAATCCTCGACCACCACAGAAGCCTACGCTCACTCTCCAGCAGAGCTGCTCCCTGCTCGTGGGAAGCTGGGTGAGCTGGCGTTTCCAGAGGATGGGAAGAGAAAGATCTGGAGAATGTCGTACAGTGAATCTGTCAGACATGTTTAATGTGGCAGGTTCCGTAAGTTCCCACTTTGGTTTCCTAGGATACATAATAAAAAAAAAGAAATATGATATAGTTTCTAAATGATGATGCCCCACCAAAAACGTGTGTGTGCCAAAAGGAACAAATCTTCTCTGGCTCCAGTGTATCTGCAGTGTAATTTATAGTGTTACTGAAACACATCACTGGACTCATTCATCAGCTGCTGTGGTGTTTATATAAAGAGCCATTAGATTTCAAATGTACAATATTGACAGTTGGCTTTTAAACCTAGTTTTCTGTGGCACCAAAAGTGTAGGTTGAATTGCAGATAGAGAATGAAGCTAGAGGCAGCGGGGGGGTTGTCTCGCAACTCTTGTCAACTTTTCAAGATGTTTCCAGCTGCCAGCACAGATTGATTCCATTCTTTAGGGCAACTACCGTGAGCAGTGGGGTGAACATTGAGCAGAGCATCACTCACGAGGAGAAAGAATTCCCCTGACCCATCAAGCCAAGATCAAGTTTCCATGACATGTTCTTTGGTCAATTAAATAAAATCGATTTTCAGCCAACATTTTGAAACATCAACGAGGAGGCTTTCACACCTATACTTGTTTAGTCGAGAACTGGATCACACTCAACCATGATTTGATTCACTTGCAGTATGAAAACATTTCTTCATACACGCATCTAACATAAAAACGTTAGACACACTCCCATCTACAAACCTATGTCAAGTCGAGGTAGACAGAGCCCCCTTAGGTGATGACGAGAGGACATATGAATGTATACAGCAGTCTTAAGCTTGCTCCTTAAATTGCACAGATAACATTATAACTCCATAAATTGCTGGAAACTTGCATAGCAGGGTTTTCCAGTTCAATAGAGAAAACACTGAGATCCCTGCACGCTCTACATCTGTATGGCATTTAGTATGCTGCATTGTGTATTTCCCCCCCAAAAGGTGAAATTGCAGACTTGCTCAAGCAGCTACCTCCATGCCAGATGATGGTGTCTGATACTTGTGTGTGAGTGAAACTAATGAATTAGGGGGTGTATAGAGTGCATGCAGATCTGCAGGGAGGCTATGTCAGCCAAGGGGAACGGACAAGACAGAAAAGCCCACCTTGAATTTCAATACCAGTGACCCTTGCAAATCAATAATCCCACTGCCAGCATTCACTTAAATTAGCTAAGGCATACACGCACAGACACACACATAAGCACAACTACACTGCGAGGTACGCACAATCGACAGTGGAAGATTTCAACAGGGGATCCTCTATGTCAAAACTGAAAAAGTTTGAAGTGAATTGAAATGTTTTTGCATTCTTCTTTCCAGTCTCTGAACCTCTCCTTCTCCACTTGAGTCCAAAGTTCAGAGATGATATTCAGACGAGTCCCGGATGGACATTAGTAGAACCATGTGTTTGAACCAGCCCTCCAAGCTCTATCGATTCCACCATCACAACTCACCGAGGTGCTCCAGTTATCGCTTCCCCTTCAGGACAGCGGGTCTTTAGCTGCTTAGTGCTGCAGTATGTTCACAAGCTTCTCACTTACTGTTTGTCATTGGTCCTGATCCAGGCTGTCTAATTATTTTGGCAAGTACTTGGGTAACTTCTTCACCAGAAGTGAAGCAGATGTGGATGTAGCGTCTGACAACTGTGCTGTATTTAGCCCAGTCGCATATACATGGTATCACATCATCCTTTGTCACTGCTAGCAACAATGAATAATCATGTAAATCCTTACTAATTATCGCTTATAGTTAGTTTAGGAGAAAAGCAAACTCAGCATAAATTGGTAAAGATAGAAAAAAGTTATATTGTTTTATAATATATCAGTGGGTGACATTCAGGGGATCAACTGCAGCTTTGTCCAAAATGACCACAGAATAT
Source organism: Platichthys flesus (assembly GCF_949316205.1). NCBI lineage: Eukaryota > Metazoa > Chordata > Actinopteri > Pleuronectiformes > Pleuronectidae > Platichthys > Platichthys flesus. The sequence continues at coordinate 16,875,831 of NC_084949.1, forward strand.
CACAGCCCCTCCCTGGAGGAAACGCCCGATCACGACTCTCTGCTGACGCCTCTGCGGCCTCTGCGGTGCTGTCAGTCCGTCCGTCAGTCGACCTGACTGACAGGCCCCAGACGCTCCTGTCTGTCTCGCTCACTCACGCTGTCCCTCTCTCCATTGTCAGTCCGGTGCTGTGTTCACGTCATGACTGCGCGGACAGACAGAGAAGGAGACAGGAAAGTCACTCTGATCGGTGAAGCCTGCACACAACACATTGGCAAACACGCTCCCACATACAAACCAAATCTCCACTTCATTCGTCTGACATTTGTGGGTCACACTGGGGGCTGCAGTGGGACAAGAAGCTCCCAGCATGCCAAGGGGTTTGACCAACATACGTATTCATACCTGTTGTTGTTGCTATACTCTCTTTCCCTCCTTCTTTGTCCCGTACGCACATCCTTTAGAAATCAAGGATAGTTTTGTTGTGACTTTAGCAAGTTTTGTAACAAACAAGAATTCTTCATCCACAGTTGAAACTCTACAAATCCTCCTCCACTGCCCACATTCATTTTAGATATAAAAGCAACGGTGGCCAGTTGGACTCGCATTGCAATCATCGTTTTGGCTTCAAGATTTTGATATTAATTTGTTTAGTGCACGTCCCTGGCTCTATGGTACTTTTGATACAACCAAAAGTGTGTTCATCAGTTTTACACATTTTCATGCATTATCTAGTAACTGAGCCAAACTTTTTTTTTCCAAATTTCGATAACGGAACTTCAACTTTAATGTTTAACATACAGAACATTAATTTGAGCAATTCCACATCATCTGGACAAAATCCATCTGCTGAGAAAGACTGTGATATCATTGAAAGCTTCGGAACAGCTACAGTAAAGCCTTGTGGCAATATTCAAGTCATTTCGCTCAGACCATAATTATTAAGCATTTGAGTGAGAAATGTATTAATCTCAACCTCTTTGTTATAATTCAGAGTTTTCTATTTATTTGGCGAATCCCTGACAGCTCCAACAAGTCCCACTTCTTAAAGAAAACTACAAAACCATTAACAGACTAGTTGCTAAGAACTCGTGGTCACATCAAAAGAATCTCTCCACCATGGCCAAATACTCAGATACGTTGATAAGTTGTCTCTCTCGTCTCAGGAGCCCAAACGAACCAGGAGTTATGAGGTGATGACAGGATGGACTGACGAATAGTAAATCCTGTCAGCACACACATGTGCAGCACACACACATTTCACAGATATACACAGACACACACACATGCAACAGAGTCAAAAGGGTATGCTGCCTCCTGCTGTGTCACAAAGCCCTACAGGATGTCTCACCAACTGTGGTCCAGCACATAGAGCAGTTGTCACACACACACACACACACACACACACACATAAACACACACATGCCGTTCATACAAACGTTCATGCAACACACACAGATGCTCAACATTTTCGAAGAAGTGCCAGAACTCTCCCCCCCCCCTCCCTTTCCTCACTTCCTCCTATTAAAACGTATAAAAACTCTGAAACTTTCACACACACGTTCACACTAACACATCCCATCCCAGTTTCCTGCAGTGCTTCCTGGATCTTGTGGAGGCGAGCTGGGAACCGTCTGTGTGTCAGATGAACTGGCCAATATTAGTCACTCTCTCACACACTCACTGACAGATATTTCCAGCATTATACCACGGCATGCGAACTCCAGTGGAATGTGCGCACACTCAGATTCATGATGGTTGATGAGGGTTGGGAACCAAAGTCAGGCCTCGGTTCTTACCCCAGACAGCAGACGGATGTGGGCCACTTTGGGCAATGATGTGGCACTTCTTCTTGTGGCCCGGATAAAACAGATGTGACCTTTGAGCCACAGCAAATGTGGCCCAAACATCGCAAAACAAACGTGGGCATTTTTTGAAAGACATGCAGGGCTCTAGGCAAGGAGAAATCTAGATTTGAATATAAAGTGGGCCATGTGGTAAAAGGTGGATATGGCCAAAATAGCACCAAACATATTCTGGCCACCTTTGGCAGCTCTGGTTGACACAGGGTACTGCTATGGCTTACTTGTGGTCCAGAGGAGCGGACCACCCACCCAAGTGCCATCATGCCACATGGTATGTGGGCCGGATGTCAGTGTGGCAGTGTGGCAGTGTGTCAGTGTCTGGACAAATCTGGGCCAAAACTATTTTGCTGCGTTGGGCACAGCTGGTACCTACAAACTCGGATCGACGCGACAACAAAATCCCTAAAGCTTAACAGTCGACCGTGTGACTGTAGTTTGAAAACGATTCTGTTTAAAAGGGAAGAATACAACAAACATTTTGAAGAACCTTGCGATGCACGGACACATTAGCGGTGGGTGGCCGGATGATTATGAATTTGGAGCTTGAGTATTTTACTCTATGAAGCACTTCATTTAAAGTTAAATTATTGTAGTGGGGTTAAATTTGATAAGTCATATGATATTGTTTTGCTTGTTTGTTACATTTTTTGCACTTATTTATATTTGCTTATTTACGTTAAGTATACTTTAAACTTGTTTAAGTTTAATATGTTAAGAGAAGGTATGCACATATTGACATACCCAGCCTTATCTAACACTTTATGAGACCATGTAAATTTGTGCACATTGAGTTGCATTAGATCGTGATTAGATTACGTCTGTGTGGGTGGGGAAGGAGAGAAGCACTGTGTGGTCTATAAGTGTCAGCCACAACCACACCACACACTTAGAAACAATAAGGAGCCTTGAGTCTACGTGCCGCACTACTCGCAATTAATTTGCTGAAACGTCTGTGTGAGGATGAGCTTACGTTGATGTGTACACGTACGAGCGCATATGTGTGCGTGTGTAGGTAACGTGTGGGTGTGTGTAAATCATAACTGATTAAAAGTAAGAAACTCTACCTTACGACTTTCCCTCCCCGCGGTGTCTCATTTTTGGCCGAGGCTAAAGTGGAGTTTCTTTTGCCAGGTATGGTGTTGCCTCACACACATACACGCACGCACACACACAAACACACACACACACGCACACATACACTAACACACTAACACACACACACACACACACACACACACACATACACACACACACATTAGGGCAGATTTCAGAAGAGTATCTGCTTCATACAGCAGGAGAGAGAATGGGCACCGCACTATGGGCATGTGGGTTTGATTAGGCAGGCCTGTCGAGCCTTGTTCTATTAATGAGACGGTGAGAAACAGAGGGTGGTTGTGGGGTCAGGGGGCGGGGTGTGAAAGGTTAAGATGGGAGTATGAGGCTTAGATGGGGGTCCTCTCTAATATATGTAGCAGAAAGATATATGATTGAGAGACAGGAGCAGGAAAACGTTCCAGCCAAAGTCACCAGGGGCATCACTGAAAGTAGTAACGAGTCTGAAAGAACTCCACTGTGACACATACATACTAAACAGGTGCACATATACATGCATAATATAACACAGTCAACTCACTTCCACATATGCTCATGCATATATACACCAGCCCAGGCAAAGTCAGATATTACAGGTACTTTGCATGCTGTGTATTGACTTGACGTGTGTGTGTGTGTGAGGGTAGAGGAGGTACCTGAAGGGTCGATGATGTATGAGGACAGCTGTCGAACCACCTTTGCCCCCCCACTCACATCTCCTTTATCTCGACCTTCCCTCCTCCTGCAGTCCAGCTGCATATTACTGATGACTCCCATTCACTTGACATTAACACACTCCATGATTGACATTCATGACAGCTAGAAAAAAAAGGTGTGCGACAGTGAGTGTGTGTGTGTGTGTGTGTGTGTGTTTTGAGGTCAGGGGTGAGTGCTGCTTCAGTGCACGATGTGGCTTAGCATTGCGTTGTGAGGATCTTGACAGCACCATCTGGCTCTGTGGTGATACTGGAGGTAAGACCTTGCTGTAACACATAAACAACATTGTAATATACACACAAGAACAGGATGGCACACCACTGTGGTGATACACGTAGTGCGAGGTTCCGTCGCATGTCTTTGCAGCAGCATTTTCTCATTTCTTTTCACAAAGGACGGTCCAATGTGTCCTATGCTCGAGGATATAAGTTAGGACGCATTGAAGCTCCTTTCCTTATCCTTGAGAACAGCTATTTTTTGTGGCGGCCGCTGAAAAACAAATGGGTGATTTGTACTGGTTGCTACTTTGACAGGCTGCCTCCTGTACAGCTTTCTCATTAGCTTACTCACCACTACACAATGAAACCTGGGACTTGTTGGATCCTTCCCTGCTCAGGAATGGAAATCATTGCCGCTTGCAATCGGTCTTCCAACGCACTTTGGAATTACATTACATGTCATTAAGCTGATGCTTTTGTCCAAAGCGACTTACATTTTTAGAACACTCAGCATTTATGAGGGGCCATCTAGGGGTTCAGTATCTTGCCAAGGACACTTAGGCATGCAGATGGGAAAGAGTGGGATTCGAACTGGCAACCTTCTTGTTGCAGAACACCCGCTCTATCCCCTAGGCCACGCTCTCCCCGGAATCCAGCCTCATGGATTAATTAACACAGCGGTAGACCCTTAGTCTTTAATGTGACCTTATTTGGTAACATGCTGTCTCACCTTTTAAATCCCTATCAATGAATCACCTAATCCTCAACCTTTATAAAAAGTGTGTCAAGCTTGCTTCATTATTGTTCACTTGGGCAGAATTACAGTTTTTCACGAAATAAGGTTTTCCCGCTGGCTTTGAATGATAAAAATGAATTGGCATGATGATTAGTGTCAATATGATCCCAACTGTGTTTATCTTGCTAGAGCCAGGTAGGCAGACAGATGCATGTCCAGGCTTTCTGGTGTTTGCTTCTTTTGTCCGGGTCACAGCTTTTATCAGAAACATGAGTTGCACAGAAGTTTCATAACTGCATTACTTACAGCCGACACACACATGTAGGGAGGCAGCTGTGTGGATTTATGAGCGGCCTGTGTGCAGACAGCCTAAAGTATCAAATCACTATATCATCTCACTATCAACAGATAAATATCACACTTGCCGGAAAATACTGGAACTTTGAGAAGTGTGAATTTTTTTTCCACGTGAATTATCATTCACTTCACACGATGACAAGATCCATCCAGCTGTTATTTTTACCGTGGGGGCAGCTGGAGCTGGACAGATCTAACAGGTATAACAGGTATGACAGGGGCCAACATATAGACTAATAACCATTCACTTTCACATTCACATCTACAGTTAAGATAGTTCCTAGCCTTAAGATACATGTCTTTGGACTGTGGGAGGAAGCCGGAGTATTCTTCATGCAGTTTTTGTTTCGGAGTAAAGTGTGCCAAATTTTAATCCTCCATCACTTTGAAGCCATAACAAAGATACAACCACCTTCAGTCATACGCCTTGGACTAAGTAACCTAATGGACTATAGGGCAGGATAAATCACTACTATAGCTGGTGGCTGTAATACAAAGCTCTGAAGGTGGTTAGAGGGACTGGATTCTGAATTTTGATACAGAGGCAAGAGTGTAAAGAAATCGAGCTGAGTCATAGAAGAGCCCACTTTCTACAAGGCCGTTAAAATGAGAGCTACAGTGGTCCTACTGGGGTATAATCCACGCATGGGTAAATATAGATCCTTTTTCAAATAAACAATGTGCCTGACTTTATTGCTGTGATGGGTCTTTCTTACCCGAAAAAATGACGTCTCTTCTTCATTTGTATTCATTGACTCCTGGCTGACCAGTGAAGGACACACACTTCTGCCCTTGAGGAGTAACAATGTAACCCAAGGCTTTTCTGCACTTTAGGGCAAAAGCCGTCTGGGCCAGAAAACGATTTGTCATCTTATTTCTAAGTATAAAATAAGTTATTATGTGAAACCATAGACTTCAACAGTAACTTGGGCCATATGAGGATTACACAAGTCATATTACTGGATATGATCCAAAGCAGTGATGTATTGTGAGACCTGTATTCGAGCACAAGCTGGTTTCAAAAGCAACTGATATAGGAAAGACAGACGCATAGATTAACAAACTAAAGCATAAAACACAGTCAGTTAAAGAAGTGACCAATAGACTCTGGACTAAGATGTCTCGCAGTAACATGGTTCTTTCTTGGCTCTTTCCCTCATTATATACCAGATGAAGGAGTGCACCTGACCTTGCATGTGTTTTCAGTTTGACTGTTTCCTCTCGTCCTCCCCTCACCTCCCTCCCTCCCTCCATCGTCCCCGGGGCATGATCTGGCCCCCGTGCACCTTCACTTAAAATGACCCTCCACCTTCCTGCCCCCGTCCCACTGCACCTTTCCCCCTTCTCCAATGGTTAGTGTGTGTGTGGGCAAGAGCATTTTCCTTCAAAGTCAAGTGCATTATTGTGTGCAGAATTTATGATAAGCCTCTGTAGCGCTCCTGTGCTGCGTAAGCCCCTCAAGCCCCATTTTACCTTTTACCTCCAGGACAACGCACGTCTCGCTGAGCTCCGTCTTACCCAAGGATCTGCCCAGATGCACAACAGACGGACAGCTCAGCGGAGTGGGAGAGTGAAGGGGTCAGTTAAAACCAGCTGGACGGGGAAGAACTTATGAAAGACTTCTTCAAAATGGCAACAGCTTAGTGTTTCCCTGCACAGCGGCGCTGCTCTCCAGGTCTCTGCATGCATGTCCAGACACACACACACACACACACACACACACACACACAAACACACACACAAACACACACACAAACACACACACACACACACACACACACACACACACACACACACACACACACACACACACACTCCTTCTCGGATTAAAACCTCCTCTTCTCATTTAGCTTCCCCTATTTCCTATTTACCCTTCCCACATATTCCTACAAGTTTGCAGTTTACCACAAAACATCCAGACAGCTTCTAGAATGTGGAGAACATCTATGAGGGGGTCACAGAATATACTGGAAGTGCCTCATGCAGGAAAAGAGAAAGGCTCCATGATAAATAAACATTATTGTGTCGTACAGCAACCACCATCTCTCATTTAAAGCCAGGAATTCTAAACAGATGTCTTTATGCATTTGCTTGCACAACAGCAAGTGTAGTCGTGTGTTTGGACATGGGAAACTGAAGTGAGGGTTCACACTAGATTCTGCAGGGATGAGAATACTGCACCTCTGTAGTAATCGAAATGGCCACGCTCCAACCATAACACTGATCCCCAGGACTCTACATAACACACACACACACAAGCAGACATTTCTGCTCATGCTCATCAAAAAAACTCTCAGGTAATCATCTCCATATTTGTTTTTCTTTGCATTCATATTTCTCTCCCTTTTTATATGGTTTCATAAAAACAATGTCAAGGCTCTCAAACCGGGTTAAATAAGTGATTTTTGGAAATCCCACTCGGAGGACCCCGCACAAAGTGGCGTGGGCGTCTGTACCGTGTCACAGATTATACGGGAGGCTGCTGCCAAAAACTAAATGAAACCCCGGACTCTCCCAATCTGCAGTCATTGTGGTTTTCCCTCAGTAAAAAGATCATTTTGATTCATTGGACGTATGAATAATTAAACATATTGGATCCAAGTATTAGCGCAAGTAGCGTACTCAATCCATCAACTGTCCCAAATCACCACCTTAGAAACGGGGCCCCAGCTACGAGCCTGGAGCTTTTATAAATAAAGCGTTTTTTCTAATTTATCTACCTCATATAATTAAGCGTGATCCCCTCTGGTTTTTGCACACCACAGGGCAGTTAAATAAAATCTATCTGAGACTTTGAGGCAGGGGGGAAGGCACCGCCACATTCGCAAGTGTGCAAAAGAATGAGGTTTCTACCCCTTAAGTTGCAATGTAGTAAAATCAGCGAGACGCCTTGAATTTAGGACGAGATGAAAGCAGGAGAAACATGCGTCACAGTCAGTTCTGGGGCACGCGGGGCTCGGAGAGTGAGTTCATACTGAGCCAGTACGCAGAGCCACTCTAATTGTTAGTGTGAAAAATAAAACCCTACTAATACCAGCTAAATCCTGTTTATATTAAATACGCGAGGTGTTGCTTTTATAGCATATGGAGAACTGGTTCTAATCATCTTTAAAAACCCATGGGCCCTTGGAATGCACCTGCAAATTTAGTTGACTTGAAAACCCCTTAACAAGCCTCATTCATGGTGCCTGCAACAGAGATGAAAAGTGATCGAATAGCAGTGCAGAAATATGAGAAGGAATAAGATGGTCCTCATCTGTATCTGGGTTATTTTGAGGACATACTTTAATCTTGGGTGTAGTGAGTTCTGTAGATTTCTTCATCCTGTGGCTTTTTGTTTAATACCTGCCAGTTTCTTAATCTATAATCTATTTCTGGCTGTTTTTTTTGGACTTGTCAAGGCAGTGAATCTGAGGGAAATTAAAATATGTAGTTACTGTGCCCCTCCTCTGAACTACATAACCAGATCCAGGTGAGCACACATTGACACACGCAGACACACACAAACACACACACACACACACACCTCTGAGTGGCCCTGTAACTGCAGTAAGACCGAGAGGTGTTGCAGTAATGAGATATGTCAATGGCCGAGGTGCTAAAGGCTCCTCCGGGCTGCAGCAGGCAGCAGAGGGACCACCACCTCAGTGCTAAGCTGCTGCTCATTTCACGATCATGTGATGTGCCATTAAAATGGAGATACACTGCACAGTTGCATTAAATTCAAATGCAATCAATCACATTCTCTTGAGTCTCAGGACGTGCACGCGGGTGTGTGATTGAATTGTATGTTTAGAGAAACAATACACGTACCTTCAGACAAAAAGTACAAACACGCAACATCATGGTGACCCTGCATGTAATCACCACAGTCCCCGGGGTTCACTCGGCTGTCTGCTGTTGGTCACGCTCCGGCCGCTCACCACACTGCCGTCTTTCATCACCATCTCCACGGCAACCACGCTCCAAAGTCACCGTGACAACAAATTCCACCTGGGCCCGTGACACTCGCTGTCTCCTCCGAACTCAACATTCAATCACATCTGCCTTTCAACTGCACCACTCTCCATAGATCTTTATAACTCTGTTTCACATGTTCTCTAACTGGCCTCCCTGTCACCGCGCTGCACTCAATCACCGGCTGGCCGTTCTTTGCCTTGTTCACATACGTCTCCGATGTTCTGCATCACTGGACGAACCAACCTGCCGGCGGGGGCCTGTCGCAGAAATGAGCTGGAGGCCCTGAAACCCCATTCTGCCCATGCTGTTTGCATTAGTGTATACAAGTACTCATCAAGTGCAATGTACATGAAGGAGAAGACACAGTGTCCACATGGAGCCCTGGAACCCCCAACCAGAATTCTTCCAGTGGATTAACTGGCTGCAGGTTTGCTGTGTCTCACTAAACTTGTTTTCAACATTTGCACAATTTAAACATTTAATTACTGAGTAAGTGTTTTGAAGAAAAAAAGCATTAAATAAAAGTTAAGGATGCATTTTTTCTGTCTATTATTGAGAAAGGGACCCCACATATTGCAAGACCTACCTCAAAGTCAAATATTGATGTGGCTAATATGCTTTGGGAATACAGAATCCAATCAAATTAGCAATTGACTGCAAACTTTAAGGACAAATTGAGGCACAATGAAACTTGGTAAGTCAGGGTCCTTTAGTAACTGGACGTTTGTTTCTCTATTGAGAGACCAGCCTTGAGTGGATGTACAGATGAACAATATCTTAATCTGTGATTGTAAGGTATTGAAAGTAAAGACGAATGTTAGAAAACTGTGTCATCAATTAAACTCGGTAGTGAACCTGGGTTCATCTAATATTTGTCATTGCACACAGGATCTAATTGACATATTTTGAAAATCTCATAGTGCTCTGCTGCCCCCATGTGGTTGCACTGAGAAGGAGCTGACAATCAATTCAGTCACTGCCATTATCTGTTCACCTTTATTCTGAGCAGCCGAGGGATTATTAGTATTACAATGTATGTGAGTATGCACTGAACCAGTGGTATCGTCAGGTGGTGCTACATTCAGGCGAAATATAATGGAAAAACAGAATCATGAAGTTCTAGTTCCAAAGTAATTTACCTGGTTGCAGTCCCTGTTTACAATGGTACATAGCTAAAAGAGAATGGCCAAATTGTTCATCATGCTTAAATATTAAATAATAATAATATCCGACTCATTGAAACAGTATTCTTTAGGTTTAGTGAATGTGCTTGATTAATGTTTGATGTGACACAGAACATACAAGTTAACTCTAAGCCAACAGTCATTACTAAACGAAAATACTAGACCAAAAAACTCAATGCACCTGAGCTCTTTAATCAAATCACTCAATTATAATTTATTGTTCGCATGAGGAATTTTGCATTGGCCAAACTGCTACAGCATCTGCAGAATAGTCCATTGTACAACAAACAAGTACACATCGTGAAAGACCCAGAATAATAATGCAGAATAAACGTGAGTTGAATATTGCACCTGCGCTAAAACAATAAAAAATATATGTAGTAAAGTAGAAAATACAATGGTTTTTTTCTGAAATGTTTATAAAAGGAGCATAGAGTGACACAGACACACACAAACAATCATTTGTCCATCTTCTTCCTGTGCTTAGTTTGAATTACCTGATCAAAATTAAATGCAATTAAATTAAATTAAATTATATTAAATTTAATATAATTATTCCAGCGCAGATCGCTACTGCGCTGGAGGTACGCGGTCCGCTTCTGCGCAGGATGTGCAGTTCATTTCTGGGCAGGAGGTAAAGGAAGTACATTTTCACCACTCTCACATATTTTGCAAATTTTGGTAAGAATTTGATCATTTTAAAACCCTCAAAAAGCCAGTTCATTTGCCTGAAAAATAATAATAATAATCCTTACAATTTCAATAGGGCGTCACTGTCTGTCAGTGCCTGTCAGTGCTCGGGTCCTAAATAAAACACTGAAGTAGTGTCATAGTGAATCATTAACATGGAAAGTGCGTCTCCGTGATTATTTCTCTTTGTAGCTGCGGCCTTTCGGAGCCCGCTGCTGTTCCCTTCGCGGCCGGTAGGGGGCGGGCCAGCTGATTAAAGTGCGCGCAGCCTGTTCCTTCGGCTCAGACGGAGGGAGAGAGAGAGGGGGGAGGACGGACGCAGAATGGCGACCGTGCAGTGCCCGAGATGCACGGTAGAAAGGAAAGGGTTTCGGCGGGAACTTGATTCATGGCGACACAAACTGATACACTGCGTCGGTACGGTCACTTCTGTTCAAAATAAACGGGGCTTCGGGGAGATTTCGCGCGGTAGAGGTGGGATCGGCTCGCCGAGCTGTGTTGGAGCGCTAGCTAATGCTAGCCCACTGATAGCTAGCTAGTAGCCTGTCGCCGTAGGTGGACATCATCAGCGGCTAAATGAAGCTGGCAGGCTAATGTGTCCCAGCTGGTTAGCTTCTCGACTTGGCTCCTTTTCTTTGTCCCCCTGAGCTAGCTAGCTACTTCCCGGTCCTAGCATGTACACTTCCGTGCTATCCAACTGTGAGGAGATACGCAGCGTTTCGGTGTATAAATTGCATGTCGGTGATAGTTAACGTCTTTAGCCGGATTTGTTTATTGACATATACGCTGGCTAAGCTAACGTCATGCTAACAGTCTCGCTGTTGTTATTGGGGGGAGGGGATTGTTGCTACGTTGGGGAAGCTAATGTCAGTGCAATATGAGAGAAGTCATTCACTTCAACGGTCTCTGGTGACTGGTTTCCACGTACTGTGCTATTTTGAACACAGAAGCCGGTCTGGTTGACTCGGCTCGCGGTGACATCAAACCCAGAAAACGCCACCGAAGTGTGAAATGTTGACCAGTAACTGTTCATGAGTGATGTTTATTGTTTGTTGTTGTTCACTCAGTGAGAATAAGTGTTCGGTATCAAGCATTGGAGGTGTTAGCTTCTGTGCTAAGTTTAGAGCTCAGCACTGTTGCTGTGGAAGTTGCAGAGTTCGGCTAAAACATGAAATGTAGAACATACTGTACCGGAATGTCAGGTATTGCATGTACATAAATCTTGTTCTGCCCAGTACCGGAGGATTGACTGTCTTCATTTTCCTTTGCAGGGTTTGAGAGCATCCTGGATGGAATCTATGGCCCGATGCTGATGAGAGACCTCAGTGTATTTGATGGTGGGTTTTTGTTTGCTCACAGTAAAGTGTTGATGTCACAGGCAATTTGTACATTTATGTATTTCAACTCCATAAAACTTTGAAATGACCTCAACCAACCATGCATTAATCTGCCTCACAATGCTTTCTGTCATCTCCATCCTGTCTGTGGCACCAGACTCAAAAACACTTTTGTGGTTATGATGTTGATTGAATATCAAAGTTATCATTTTATTTGTTGATATTAGGACATAAAAGTGTTAAGACAATACTAGTAAACAGTGCACTTGATATGGAATATTCTGCACCCATGGACCGACTCGTATTTGGTATAGAAAGACTGAGTCACTGTAAACTCTTCGGTATTATCTGCCACTTATCTTATCTTTTTCAGAATGAGAAATGCTGTATTCATCCTCAGAGCAAATAGCTAATTATAGAAGTTAGTCTTAACAACTACAACATGTTACAATATTTATATTCATAAATAGAGCTAAGTTTTTAAGATGTTAATTCAAAACTAACATTTATCTTAAGAAATATATAGATATAGATACATACCATCAAATTGGAGTGAAAATAAAGCAAATTGGGCTGGTAAATATACTATAACTGAACTATATCTATATATGACCTTACAGCAATAGCATCAGCACCAGGTTTTAGAAGATTGTACCCCATGCATTAAAAAAAAATCTATTTTAGATTTAAAGAAATGCCTGCATCACCTTCAAACTAACCCCTGTCCCTCTTTGATTTGCGTCCAATTATCTCACCCTGCCAAATCCTATACGATCTCTTTAATCACACAAAACTTCATGCCTGCTACGATTGAAAAGGTGCCAATGATACAAGATGTTGTACAGTGTGCTGGTAGCCATATTGTCCAAAGTTTAGATGTAATTTAGAATCACATAAACAACAATAAATAGAATCTTTACAAAATATCTGCATCACACAAAACATGGAGCTCTATGTTAATATAGACCCACATGCTGCCATCCTTGTGATAATTAAAGAAGCCAGCTTGTTTTCAAACGTGAACAAGAAGACAACCTATAACAAGTAAAACGGCACTAGTGTAAGTAAATGTTAGCTGCTCAATTCCTCCTATTCACGCTTGATTTAAAATAAAAACATTGAACAATACGTTGGTTATATTTAGAATTATGATCATATATAGTATGGATGAAAAACACTGATCTTAAATTGATGCAACTAACCCCGTGAATAAAGGTACACAACCAGTTTTCTGTGACAAATGCATCTTTAGAGATCAACTTGATAAATGTGAATCACTGCTCAAGGTGTGGCAGTAAACATCAGAAGGACTTAATCGTTCCTTTCAGTTGCAACAGTGACATCTTTTAATTCATAAAGCTCTGAGGAAGTCCGATTTAGTTCTTGTTATTCAGACACTAATAAAGGATTACAGTTAGCCTTCAGGTATTCCTAAAATGAATAGAATTGATCAGCAACTTAAATTAATCTCATTGAACCAGATATTAAATAGTAAATAGTATCTTATCAAATGTATCTGTTTCATCAGACGCGGATATACCCCCTCAGAACCCATTTGCCTACATCAAAAGTAATCCCTCAAAATCATATTTTAAATAAGAAAATATTGAAATTATTTTCACTGGCTGTGTTTTTCCTTTAGCACTTGTTGGGCACCAGCCAAAAACACAGCCTGTCTGATGCTATCTGAGGCATCAGTGAGGTCTTCGGTGCCATCTGGAGACTAGACAGGAACATATTTAGATGATGTGTCCTAGACACCTTGGTGAACCACTTATTCAAAAGACTCTTTGAGTGGCGATCATCCGTTTGTCGGGATCTTGTCTTTTTTAATTAATATTAGCCAAAGCATCCCTAATGAAGTTACAACTACATTTATTGACAGCAGCAAGGGAAATGGTGGGTGATATAAATATTTTTTGCCATGGTGTGTCATTTTTAGGACTAACCCACGGAAGTCAATAGAATGATGTTACAGGGTGTAAACTTTAAAACCCAATATTGTCTCCAAATAAGATAACTTAAATGAGAGAAGTAGAGACAATGATGGAAATGGAGGGCAGAACAACACCAGACAGAGTGTGGAAAAGAAGTGCCACTCTTTTCTGTTGGACACTCTGATGCTCTCAGGTGCAGTGTCGGGTACAAAGCACTGTAAGCAACTCGGCAGCAGTGACACTCCACAGTGCAGTAGGATCTCATAACAAAGCTATAACATGAAAAAATAAACTTAAGATGTTGGTCTACGTGGGGTAAAAGGAACAGATGGTAAAATGTTCATATTAAACAGCCAAATCCAATTTGACTGACAAAATTCAGAGTCCGTAATTTTATCCCCCTCATAACAATGTATGTCGAATAATATTGTTTGGGAAATTCAATAGGGGAAAAAACAATCATACATACAACAAATCTTCAAATTTTCATAAAGCAATCCTACACAAGTGTGAAATTGAGAAGTGTTGATTAATTGGTATAAATCATACAGAAAAATCCTGACGACTGATTCTTGAGCCAACAGGCCAGTTTTTTTCTGTAAGTGTTAACTTCTGTAAAAAGTTATGCAAATATATCATTAGATTATTCTGTGGTTGTAAAATAACTTGTGTGTGATGATTCAGTTAGGTAACCACTAAAGCCCACCTGTGTAATGTTGTTTAATAATTACGGTAGAAGACCTTAATTATCAGGCCTGATCCCTGATGATCCCTAACTCTGTGTTGCCTTGTGATGTATTTTTGTTTTAGATTGTGAACCTGAAGAGGTGGACGACTGGTCCCCAGAAACAAGCTGCTCTCAGTGTTCCTTCTGCAAACTTCCCCTGGACAAACCCTCTGTAAGATGTCAAAAATCATTCTTTGATCATGAAACCTGTAATAATTGCATCGCTTCTTATGAGATGTAGAATATGTCTCTGTCGAAACAGTCAATTAAGTAACTTATCTCTTTTTTTTCACGTTGTAGGATCAAGTCCCTGCAGCCACTCCTCCCCTCTCCTCCCCCTCCGATTGCTCTCCCTGTCAGGCTCCAAGCATCTCTGAGAGCCACCAATCAGCTCACAGGTTTCTCCAGGCTGTGTTCAACAAGAAAGGTGAGTCAGGTTTCTTTCTTCTTTGGTGGAGTACTCCACAAATATGTCAACTTGTGACACACTAAAGCTCCTGTAACAGGCTTACAACTGTCAGCTTTATCCTGTTAGCTTATTCCGTCTCAATAGAAGCATTAGAGGTAAAATTATTAACATTCTAATGTATGTTTGTAAAACCTGACTAGTCTGCTTGAATTTACTGTTTTGATGATATATCATGAGTTTCTCAAAGGCACTTAGCTGTAGCACCAGCTGTTTACAGACTTTCAATAAGAGTTCCTTCAGTGTAGGTATCGGTCCTTGAAGTCATATTTGAATTTTCTCTAGTAAATGGATTAACCAGCTTATGAGGTTGAGAGGAGTTATCACTGAAAGTAAAGGATGTGTACTCAGGCTTACACCAGGTCAGTGCCAATTTCTACTGTTTTAATTCAATAAATTAAAAGGGTAAAAATATACATAATGCTTTACTGCATAGTGCGTTATATGACAGGCAGTAGGAGTTTAACCATTCTTGTATTTTCAGCAACCTGTATATGTGGGCTAGACCTTTTTTTTTAATGTAAACAGCATTATTATTACATGACTTTTGATTGACTACTTGTTTTTATTTTGTTGAATTATGGCATGTAATTTTGACTTCCTAATGTGTTGCCTAATAAGACTTTTCCGTAGGTGGGACACATAAGTGACCATAAGACAGCAGTCGCTTTTGCTTGTTGGGATCAGGAGAAAGTTTCCCTATGAACTTATTGCTAGACATTCAAATCATTGTTTGATGATCCAAAATACCCCATGATTTCTTATTGCCCCTTTTTTAAAGGAGAATTGTGCTCTTCATGTTACTATCTACGTCTGTGCCTTCTTTGTCAGATGTGCCCCTGGGCTGTGTCTCCAACATCCCCCTGGTCGCCCAGGAGCTGATGATAAAGATGGTTCATCAGTTTGCCATGGATTATGCATCCAAGTGTCTGATCCGCACCAGTACAAATGGTGTTAGAACAAGGACCTCCTCCCCTTCGTCAGAAACATCAGATGCCCCTCTGGACCTTACAGTGAGCCGAACCCAGGAGGAGAAAGAGTGTGAACCTGAACTAGGTGGGTAAAGCATTAAACACACTTTGGATTCAGAGCCAATACATATTTCCACCCTCTTAGTTTTGAGTCTTTAACAATCATGCAATTTGATTCAGCTATATCAAGTAAAAAAAACGTTTTTCTGCAACAGATGGCGTGCTCGACCTCTCCAGGAACTCTGCCTGCTCAGCAACTTCTTCATCATCATCACCATCATCATCATCATCTAATGACAAAGCCTCTGGGTAAGAGTTGTTTTATTCTTGAATTGTTTCTGTGGATAAACTTTAGTAATATTGGGCCTTGTGCAGGAGAAAGCTCTGGAATTACAAACTGTAAAATGTTGGGGTTCTTCATAAATACAGTTGTAAATTTACATTCCAATTTTTGTTAAAACTCGTAATGCATCTAGACCTCTGCATAGTAGGAAATCCCAATTAGGTCCAAAACATGGCTTGGATAGATGGTTCACATCAATATTGTGCTGTGATGCTGTCATTTCTACCAATGGTCCTTGATTTAAGGCAACACCTCTGGTTTGTATGATGTGCATACTCCTGTTTTTTTACAGTGCAGTGTGTCAGTTCATTGTTCGTTATACGAAGAGCTAGCTGTGTTTGGTGTTTGGATCTATGGGGTTGACTCTTTTATCTCTTGAGCGGTAACGTCACAGCAATGGCAGCGTGTTACAATATTTGCCGACAGCTCAGGATTGTACAATAATGAGTACATTGCACCTCACAATGATTTTATTCCCCCTTTTACTGATCCAATTATTATGAGTTTGATTATTCAACCTTCAAGCATGTAGGATCCTCACTGAAGGAGAAAAGTAACAACAGCGCCAAAGTAACCCCAGCCATTCACAGACTGTCCCACCTGGACGTGAAGAGGCTTTGCCACACACAAAGAATGTGTGTGCATGAGGGACACAAAGCAGCAGCAGCAGCAGCAGCAGTGTGTGTGTGAGGGCCCAGAAACAGACTGAAAAGAGACAGACATGAAACTTAACAGATGCAGTGATGTTACCAACACAAGGCATAAAGGAGTGGACCCCTCGCTCTGCACCCCCCCCCCCCCCTAGTCCCCTTTGCCAAAATCAAACCCCTCCATCACCTCCATCTTGACCCTGCTGTTTGGTCCTCCCATCCCTAGGAGGCAGAGCAGACAGAAGGAGTACATTGAGAGGAGCTGGGAGCTGTCTGAGGGGTTGCTGTCCAAGGCCTTGAAAGATATTCGTTCAGGGAGGCTGCTGGAGCAGCGAGCCTCATTGCTTTATGGAATACCTCTTCAAACCCTGAGGCAAGGTCTGGATGGCTGGGCCGAGGGAAGGCTTGGAATGCTGCAGCAATTTACACCAGGAAGCAAAGATTTCAGGGATGATGTGACATCGTACAATGTGATGTCATCAATGCTGGGCGGGGAAGCCCGTCTTGTTCTGCAGAAGGTGGCGGCTTGGGCAGAGCGGGCAGAAATTGGAGGAGCTGCAGAGGAAAATGGAGACTTGAGTTTCCCTTCTTCCTCTCTTACTTTTTATCAGCCAAGTGGTCTTCAGAAAAACTTCCCCCACGTTTTTCCCCAACTCAGGGATGCTCTACAGCCCCCAGCAAGCCCCACTCCCAGTCTGGAGCCACCCATGTCCCTGCGTATTCCTCAGGTCCGATCCATGTCTGACCATAAAAGGTTGATTCCAGCTGAGAAATGCAATGTGGCAGAAAACCTCCCTCAACGTACCTCATCAACAGAGGGTACTGCCAGTTCATCGACAGTTGCTGCCAGACCTTCATCTCTCTTCAAGCTCAGACCCCCTCTCTTGGCTCATGGCTATCCAGGCAGTGCCAACCAGTCTCCTCATCGCCTGGGACCACGTGGGTCTTCATTGGATGATTCAGAGGAGGGGACAGGTCGGGATAAAGACAAGCAGCCGAGAAAGAAACGTGGGCGATACCGTCAGTACGACCACGACCTACTGGAGGAGGCTATTACAATGGTTATGGGAGGTCGCATGAGCGTGTCCAAAGCCCAGGGGATGTATGGGGTGCCCCATAGCACACTGGAATACAAAGTCAAGGAGCGCACTGGAACACTGAAGAACCCACCCAAGAAGAAATCTGCCAACTTTTGTTCATCCAATTCCACCTCATCTGGTTCCGGTACCATGACCTGTTCCACAAACTCAGGGACCCTTGCCTCAGCTGCTGACACAAAGAGGTTCTAGACCACAAAAAGCCTCCAGAACTCCTCAACACTTGAACTCATCACCTCTTACAAGACACATGTTTTCTGAAGACACTTATTAAAACACAACACATGCCTTTTACAATGGATTGATATTAATATTCAGGTCTTTTAACTATTTTTCTGTTATGTGAAAGTCACACTTTTAGTTGTGTTTCGTTTGCCTGGTCCTGAGCTAAACTCAAAGCAAGTTGAGGGACTGCATTTATAGGAGGCTGTGGTGCATTTTAAATGATTGAATAACCAAGTGTGTACAGGATTTTAAAAGTATAAGTTGCAGCCTAATGTAAATCAATGTTCAGTTGTTGGCTTTTAGGGCGGGTTGATTATGGCAAAAATCTTAACTGCGATTAATTTTGGTAAATATTGTAATAACGATTACTCATTGACTTTGTAAGCATCGATCATTTATTGAACTTTAAAGAAAAATGAATCCTTTTGGCACTGGATCAACATATTTGAGTGTCTAAGAACGTCTCTCCTGGTCCCAGGAGTGTGTGCTCGTCTCGGTTGCCCTCAACACAAACTGATGATCACATGTATTTAGTTATTTATCGATTTAGTCGAAGCATGAATCCGGATCATTCCAGTTACTTTAACACTGATGTTCTGGCTGCACGTTGCTTTACGTTTTGTGTTGTGTGTGGCTGCTCGCAAAATGTTGGACTTTTTTTCAATGTGTTTAAATATACTTGTCCGATAAACTCTCAAACAAACACATAGTTAACTTCAGGACTCTATGCATCCTAAAAGTTTCAGATTAGTGTTGATGTTTGTTTTTAAAGCGAACGCAGGTCAGCGGGGGATTGAGGACAAGCGGCAGGGGGTAATGTGCAGAGCAGCCACTGCAAAATGATTGCCGCTGCTGATTGGAGAAAATACAGTCGTTAAACCATAAACCTCAAACAGAAGGCACCGTGGCCCGGCCACCCGAGGCATTAGAGCCTCATTACAAGACGAAACACGGGATAGTAATCATTTCATGTCGATTACTCAGTTTTCGTAATTGTTGGAAGCCATACTCGTTATCGAAATTTGAATTCGATTAATTGCCTTGTCCTATTATCTTTGTACAGCAAGACCTCCAGGTAGTCTGTTTTCATCTCGAGATAATTTGATTTCATTTCAAGGTGATTGTTGGTTATCTGATTGCTCAGGATCAAGCATGAGAAACGCAGCTGTCGACCTCTTAAGGCTAAGATATAAAGTGTGACTCATGTTTGTTAGCTGTTAGGTTATTCAGGTTTGATTCAACTCTTAAAGCTCCTTGGTAATGGAGTGATGATGATTGTCATTTGCAGCTTTCTATCTCCGGGTATCGTACCTGGGCTACTGAAGTGACTTAGAGCCATTGTAACAGATTAAAAACTCATATTGTTGGACACACGTCTACAAACAGGGGGTTTTGTACAGAACAACCCCACTGTGGTGGCTACATTTTCACTATGAGTTTCTGTTAAAGAGATTAGTTAACGATAGCCATTTTTGTGTCCACATAGTTTCCTAGTCTTATTGTGCAAGCATTGTACTGAGTGTAGTCGGAATGCAAAAGTGAAGCATGTTTTTCAATGTGCACTGATAAGCTTGAGAAATGTATGTTATGATATATGTGTACTGTTTGTGAAAGATGTTTAATTACCACAGATACTTACTACTTCTGCTACTGTAGCTGTATTACTGTAAACCTCATACGTAACTGCTGCTTGTGACTTAACTTTACGGGGCCGTCTCCCTCTGGCACAAAGAAGCGTAGCTACAACAAAAGACCTTCAACCGATGAGATTCCAAGGTTTCATGCGTTGTAAATGTGTGAAGCCTAAATGACAGGCGAGTGTCTAGTGTATGGATCAGGTCAGTTGTTATAGATGGTCGATTGTGTAGACTACCGGATGGTCCTCAGAGATGGGCCTATATCCATTAACAGTGCTACTACCAAAGCAGCAGTTCAGGGTTACCCACACAAAGCTGCTTCGATTTATTTTGCTGGGACGTCAACCTGCCTGTGTGTGTGTCTCTCTCTATTTATCTGCGTCTCTCTCTCTCTCTCTTTCTCTAACCTCATTGCCACATATACCTCTGAACTATATCTGCCTATAACCCAGTGTCAGGTTTCACATTAAAGCCTCTGTGTTATGATACTTATTATGCTGGGGTAGGAGCTCTCATTAGCTTAGGGACGCTTACGAGCTGTTTGTCTCTCAAGGAAAAAAAACCCACTTAAGTGTAAGTTTGTGGCCATCGACAACACTTAATCTTTTCAAATGAATTATCATACAGCCAGTTTGCCATTTGGTGGAGTGTGACATAACAATGGTTTAAATGATGTCCTGTGGCATTTACAGGAGCTCTGCCATGTTCTTGGCTAAGTATTTATCCTTATTGGTAATCTTTGTATCTGTTTTTGTAACTTTAAGGCTAATTGTAATGCAATTTTTATTTTTCAAAGCATTTTTTGGTCAGATTGTCGGATTTCAACCTTTCTAATGTAAAGAAATACTGACGTCTCCGCTCCTGAATGTTTCTGCTCACAACATTACATGTTGCCTGTGTGAGGGGAAAGCACAGTGCAGCATGGTGTCTTTACTCTGGGAATTATCTGCCATTTATGACCAAGGGCCAGTTTGTAAACAAGCCTTTCTTGAGAAACAGAACATGTCATTATTTAATTGTGCAAGTTAAATGGTAGTATAATCCGGGAACACACCTGGGTTTGTTTTTTAATTGAGCTTGAGGCAGTTCATTGTTTTTTTGGCTTGTTTTTTCTCTAACTACTGACAATTCTTTTAAATTACTAACAAATCTGCTATTTATGCATCAATCAATTATTGCACTATGATTTACAAGAAGCATTTCTATTGTAAAGCAAGACCTCTTCATGTTGCTTAATACTTATTTATTGATTGTTCTTCAAAACTGTGATTTTACTAGTTTGATTGTTGTAGTTCTTGATTTGTAATGGGGCACTTTGATGCTATGTGAAATGTGTATCGCTACAACTGCATGAACGCTTTTAAATGTTAGCTGATATAATTTATTTTGTCCTAAGATGACAAACCTAAGTATTGTCGTTGTTTGGTGCTTATGTTAAAAATTATTTGTGATTTGAAAAAATGTGGTCATCCTAACAAACTCAACAGTAACACTACAGAATGTAACTCTTACTGTGTCCAACCAGAGGTCTGGGCATGTACAGTACTTAAAAAGCTGATAAAACCATCTAAAATTATTTAGTTAAAACAATTTAATGTTAAATCAATGACTGACTTTTACAGTAAAATTGATCACAGGACCTTATAAAACTGTTGAACGTTTTGAGATGTCAGTTTGTAGGTAAACGAGCTGTTGAAAAGAACATGTTTGGTTTGAGCGTTTCTACAATCGTTCCTTCTGCTTTTAGCAGAATGTTATCATTTGCCTTGAGCAACTCATCAATAAAACAGTTCTCTAATCAGTGACCTGTCATATTTTTATATTAAAACAGTTCTCTAATCAGTGACCTGTCATATTTTTATATTAATACAGCGGTTTGTGTCGGGGTTTGCAGATTACTAAGAGTGTGATGGGTGGTTGTTCTTTCATGATAGCTTGACAAAACAATGGCAATCCTGGCTAGAAAAGGTTGTTGGTTAATGTTCTTGCTCTACAACTTAATTATTTGTATTCAGAATAGTTTTCAGGCTTTCATTTCATCAACATTGAATGCATCTCAGATTTTAGCTGGTTAATTACAAGAATAAGATGCTAGAAAAGGCATACAGTACAGTAAGCTATGGTTGGCATGTGATGCTGGCTACAATTTTCTAAAAACAAAAAAAAGCTTAAACACTAATGCATGAAATTACACATCTTACTATATCTTATATATCTTATTTTTGTGTTTGAAACATGTTATGATTTGGTGGTTACTCTCTGTAAGTACTTATTTGTTGGACACTGGCTCATCTTTGAGATAAACCTAACTCTTATCTTTGCATTTTTGACTCTAGCTCCCTGCTGCCATCATTTAAAGAAGTGGGAGATCTGGGACAGCACGGGAATAATTGTCGTCAGAGCACTGCAGTGGATGCTGTTCTCAGAACACTTTGTCCAGCACACCGTTCCTTACTCTACCAGATCCTAAAGCTGGCACACCAGGACAAATTGCAGTCTTCACTTGATCGGACGCCTGCAGGTCAAACAAAATCCTACTCCTGTCACTGTGGTGTCAACACACCTGATAATGTTACCCCTCATGCAGTCACACTTTGTGAATGTAAAGCACCTAACGGCAGCCTGCACTACCCTTTAATGGATTGTGATCCTCAAGATCACAGCAGCACATTGTTCCATTCAGGAGACCCCCAGTCCAATTGTAGCATCAATCTCGACCCTTTAAAATACTGTAAAAGTGACGGTTCTCTGGGTTCAGGCGACTGCTGTGTGCAGAGGTGCACGATGGAAACCTACACTGTTCTGTGCCCCAAGAGACTGAATTGCATTTCCTGCCAGAGCCTGACCACAGGTCTTATCAACAACATGTCTTCATTTATACCCTCTCCTACATTATCCAAATCTCCTTCACTGTGCACTCCTTCCTCTACTTTATGCACTTCCTCATCGATCTGCTGTAACCAACACACTCCCTTACCTTGTCACTGTTATTCAAACCCCACCTGTCCAATACAGTTAGGCTGTACAATAGAAAAAGGGGTAATCAACGGGGATCCCCCTTGTCCGGTCCTGAAGAGAGAGCGGAGCCCCTCTCCTCCCCCTCTTTCCCCTATCCCTTCAGACATCAGTAAGAAAACCGATGAAAAGCCACCCTCCCTCCTTCACCATAGACAAGAGGACGAAACTGATATAACAGTAAAAAATAATTTTGTGAATGGAAGCCACCTGAAAGCAGATGTGAGTACAGATACAGAGGAGGAGCTACAGAGTAGGACCCCAAGAAGTAGTCAAGCTGAGCAGAACCCAAGTGGGACTTTACTGCAGGATGTTGTGAATCGCTTCAGTGAGAAACTGGAGACCATCAAACCTCTAGAGAAAGACCCACCTCCAGTTTCTTTAGCCATTAATGTTTCTGAGAAGGAGCAGCTGCAGTCTCCATCGACAAGTCAAAACTTGCAGTTTCATGCTGATGCCCATCTGACGGAAATTATCACCAAAGTGCTTCACAGAGGCAACGGTTGTGACTACAATCTCACTGAGCTGTTCAATCGCCATGACAGCAAAGAGCCCAAGTCCCCTAACACCCGTGCCAGACGTCGCCAGGAAGTCCTTACTGCTATAGCAACACCTGCTGATGACACCACAGCCAGAAGGCATACATTACAAATTAAACGTGAGTTTGCCAGGCTTGACCAGTCCTGCAATAGGAGAAAAGGTTCATCAGCCAAAAAGCCAAAACTGAATGATGGAAAGGTTGGTGTAACTACATCGTACACTACTTCTGACTTAAAGCTGGTTAAAGGGGAGACTAAAAAAGAAACGGAAGGAAGTGAGGAACCTGTCGAAAATCATAACGTTGGAGAGCCACCACTGAACGTGCTGTCTACAGATAATGACATGAAGGAAGTAAAAAACGAAATACATACAGCTGTAGTCACAGAAGACCTTAACGTCCTTAAACAAGAGGAGAAAGAATGGGAAATATTATGTGAGAAAAATCCTTTTACTCCTCCGGGCACTCAGATATACACCCCTGAGCTGCAGATTAAGGTTGTCAAACAAGGTTTAAAGGATGATCATGAACAAAAGCTAGTAGAGATAACGACTGGGATTGAAACCTCAGCAAAACAGTGTGTCGAAGGTTGTGATGAAGGTGGTGAGGTTAGCGGTACTGGAGCTGATGAAAACCAAGAAGCCCCATCGGGACAAAGCTCTGACGGTGACAATAGATCAGGTATGGGTAAAGATGTCAATAGCTGTATTAGAGAGAGGAAAAAACCAAACCACTCCAAGGAGGTTAGAAGAACTAGGAGAAACATAGTCCCTCCACAGCGCTTTTCCTCCTATGTCACTGAGCCCAGGAAGATGTTCTTTGTTGCATGTTTCTCTGAAAGCATCTTCAATCAGAAACTACAGAAGGACAATGATTTGACAACTCAAACTTTTGTGGCCTTCTCCACAGAACCAAAAGCTAATGAGACCCAGCTTGAATTAGGCAATGACACCCCTCTGTCCTCATCTGAACACACAGGGAAGCTTACCTTTGAATCAACACATGAAGAGCAATGTGGGCCCTCTTACACAGAGTCAGAAACTCTGGCTGCCAAAGAGAAGAGTCCAACTAAATGCAGTCTGGATATCAGGACAGATGAAGACTGTGCTGCCAAGCATACAAGACTACGACCATCTCCAAAAAGACTACAGGCTTTAAATACTGTTTCTGGAATGCCCCAAAAGTCATCAAATGGGAATGTCACCATAAACTCTGCCCGCTATGGTGATAACCCTCCCAACTTCAGTGTCGAGTACACTAGTCCAATTAAGCTTATGTTTGTATCAGCTGTCCAGGGTAAGGAAGGAGTAAGATATAGTCTCAAATCAGCAAGCACTGGTGCTAGTTCACAAGCAGACAAATCATTTGACCCATGTGTAGTGTCTTCATGGTCAGGGACACCTGATAAACAAAAAAGGAGGAGCCCTGAATCTCCCTCATTAAAGGTCAAATCTAGTTCCTCACCGCAAAAGTCTGCTACCTTACCAGATAAAGCTTCTTGTTCACCAACCAAGTCAACTTCTTCACCAGTCAAGTCTGCCTCCTCAACTCCAAAATCTGCTTCTCCGCAAAGCAAGTCTATGTCACCATCAAAGTCTGCATCATCACCCAATCCAGTATCCTCATCACCTAAAATAGATTCCAGAAGATCAAGTGAAGGTACTCCAACTAAGCGTGTAGCTGGAACTGAGAGCCATAGATCACCACCCAAGTCGGCATCTTCTTCAAGCAAGTCAGTTTCTTCACCCAAGTCAGTTTCCTCATCGCCTAGGATAGGTTCCAGAAGGTCAGGTGAAAGTACTCCAACTAAGCGTGTTGCTGGAACTGAGAGCCAGAGATCCCCATGTGACTCTGTGTCTTTTCATGAATCCACTCCTCAAAAAAGGCGTCCGGGCCGGCCAAAGAAGCTGGGACCCCAGCTGGAGCAGAAAGTGAAGAGACCAATTGGGCGACCACGCAAGCAGAAGGCTGTGGATTCAGCAATCGGGACAGAAACAGAAGGCGGAAAAGTTGTAATAGCTAATGACGCTGAAGACAATGTAAACAAGAACCTCAAAATAACAGTTTTGTATGGCCGTTCAAGAAGAAACAAACGGACGGTGTCTGAGGGCTTTGACCAGCTCCAAACAGAATTCCATGATGCCTGTCAGGCAGTTGGCCTCAAAAGTGACTTGGGTATTTTAATGCACAGTTCTAAGACCAGCTCAGGTAATGTTGAAACTGCCTCAACAAAGTTGTCGGAGCAGTTCAGTTTTGTCAGTCCTTTGAAAGAGTCTGCTCCTCTATCTAGCCGGAACATTACATGTAAGAAAAGGGATGATTCTGGGCCCTCTCGGAAACCAGGTAGACCTGCAAAAGTGAAAATCTCTGGAATCTCTGTTACAGTAACTACAGTGTCTCCACGGCAACGCAAAATTCAAATGAACAGGGATACTCGGGAATCTCCGGAGGCACCAATTCATAAGCGAGTCCTTCTGCCAGAATTAAGAGCTTCCAAAGAACTTAGGACAATCAGCTGTCAGTCAACAACCAGTAGCAGTCAAGCGGAGAAAGGGATAGAAGCACAGAATCAAGGTAAAGACAGACAGCCAAGTCAGACAGTAGCAGTGCGTCACTCCGTGAGAGTGAGAAAGCCCTCGATCCACTTGATGCATGCTGTTGCCACCTCGTCCTCTAGGTCATACAGCCACAGTAACGCTCTGCTGCGACGCTCGAAACAACTTTTGCTAAACAAGGCGAGCAATGAAAGGAAAAAGGAGGAGCAACAGGGCAGTGTTGAACCTTCAGGGGGAAGAAGACAGCTCTTTGGACAAGACAAAAAGAAGATCTCTCAGGACCTGAGCAGTGTGGCACGGGTGTCAGTCGACTCAATCTTTGCCCCACAAGAGACTCTAAGATGGTGGACAGCGTCAGCTGAGGAAGACACATTGAGCCAGGAACTTGCCAGCCGAATACGACTCATCTCTGACACCTGGGTCTCAGACACTGTGGAGAACAAAGAAAAAGAAATTAACCTTAATTCTAAATCAGGCACCAAAGGCAACAATTCATTTAGCAGAAAGTCAAAACATTCTTCTGTGGTTCGAACACTGTTTGATTGTTCTCCTAACACACCAAGTTCCTGCAGTATGCAACAGCTCTGCTCCTGGTTTATGCAGACTACAGAGACGCAGTCTCTGTCTATTGTCAAGAAGGAAAGCCCCCGTAATCCTTCTGAATTTATGCCGTTTCCTCGTTCTGCCAATAACAAAATGGTTTGCCCCAGTCCTCAAGCAGAGCGACTCCGCAAACACATCAAGAAATTTGCCAAAACTGTGCCAAAAAGCCCTTTACAACATCAACAGGCTCAAAGAAGGTTGAGGAAGAGGAACAACGCAGCTCTGTCAACACATCAAATTAGGCGGCAACTTTTCACTCACAGATCTGCAACAGGCAGGTTTAATCAAGGAGTCCAGTGGTGGCGAAACAGAGCATTTAGAAACTACCAGGCAACTGTACTTAATGCAAGGAAAAAGTTCCTAACCCGGAGAGAAAGGGAGAGGTGGCAAAAGAGGCAGAATAATAAAAGCATAAAAGTAGTTGCAAGTTGTTCAAATGGACATGCAGTAGATGGACTACAACAAAAACGAAAAGCATCACACAAAGCAGCAAAGGATCAGTTGTATGACTGTTTGGGGAACAGTTCTGCCAGCAGCTCTGTGGACCAGACTCAGGAGCCTGTTGATGCACCTAAAGAGCAGAACCTCTGCTCGAAACCCTGGAGTCCTGAGACACTGAAGGAATGTCGGGTGTTTCTGAGGAAGATTAACTCTCCGGACGGTGAATCATTGGAGGAAGAGTGGGACTCCTGTACTGTGACACTGGATGATGTGTCACCCTCTGCATACGTATTTGCAGGAAGGGAGAGAAAATTGGTAGGAGTTGTTAAAGCTGTGAAAACTGAAAGAATAAGCATGAAGAGGAGGACTGCCTCCAGGGAGCCTGAAGGTTATGCTCCTAAATCAGTCCAGGAGCAGGAGGAGATGCCCCGGAGGAGGCAGAAAGGCAAACACAAAGGTCCAGGGGTTGTGTCTACTGAACCACCACAACCACCACCAGCGAAAATGTTGAGACAATCGCGAGTGAGGGGCCTGACCGGGCCACGATGGTGTGACTTTGTGTTCGGTAACTACCTTGCCTCTTTTATTGATTACCACTAAAGACGTGTACATTTATCAATCACCGCAAAGTCAACTTGTGCTCTCTCTCTCTCTCTCTCTTCTCCCAGAGAACTAATGAAGCCTGACACCTCCTCCTTCCTGGGAAAGGGACTTTGACATGGTGCCTTCTGACATTGAGCTGACCACGAGGACTGACCATCCCACTATGGTTCAGTCTTACACTCAGCAGTTATGTAGCAGTCTAACTTAACAAAAGCTCGATGTTGCACTATTTTTATCCATGGATATGTATGTACAGAATGTTTGATACTGTGTTGTTTTTTTTTATCATCAACTTGCCTTTGTCTTTCTGAACGTGTTTATCTCAAATCGTTTAAATGGGACTGCATACAGCTGGTGCTGTCCCTGACCCCCCCCAACAACCCTCCTTATTGAGGCCACTGTCGCCAAATATGAATCTGAATTTGTCGTTTAGTAAGTTCTTGTTGTTGTACTACTCTTAGATATTCCCCCAAATTGATCTTCATAGTTTCGTGGCACCTTTTGAAATTCAAACTTTAACTTTTTTTACGTTGGGAAAACATGCATTGAAACTCGATGATACTTTACTATCCTTGTTTGAAACCATCACACTCATATTTTAAAGCAGGTGCCAAAAAACATGCTTTGAATGAAGGAATTATTTTACCCCTTTCACAATATGTGGATGGTCCCTACCTATAAAATCCTGGGTCAAACTAATTGGCCAGAAGTCCGCAAAATATTTATGCTTACACATTAAGTTGAATCGTACACGTTCAGAACAACTTCATTTTCAGTCCCACTAAACCATAAACTCTGAACCCATGGGTGCACGTGAAGTTATGAAGACACTGTCATTATGCAGTTGAGGAAAGTAGATTCTGATTCATTTGTCGGTCGGTGGGACGTGACTTGTTTGTCAT
Organism: Platichthys flesus; assembly: GCF_949316205.1. Lineage (NCBI taxonomy): Eukaryota > Metazoa > Chordata > Actinopteri > Pleuronectiformes > Pleuronectidae > Platichthys > Platichthys flesus. Next base: position 16,904,676 of record NC_084949.1, read on the forward strand.
TATCTGATTGCGTCAGATCTACTTCTTGCACTATTCCAATCTGAGATTATTAATCCCGCTACAGACTCCTCCCCCATGTTTTGCACATCCCGTGTCCTACTACCAACCCCTACTGTAAAACTAGAGAACCTATTCGGTGCAATACAAACCCAGAGGATTTATCAGTATGTAGTAATTATTTTATTGCTGACAGACGAATGGATGTAAACAAGTACCAATGGCCTGGGATGTTACTTCAGTTGTTTCCATAGCCATGTAATGTGATTTTAGAGGCTATCGCTATACAAGACTAGTTCCCCTCCCCCCCTTACCCCACCTGCTTTATTCTACTCCATGAAGTTGAAAAATAACAGATCCTTAATTGTTATAGTAGCATTACATTTCTTTATCATACACATAATAGCATTAATTACTGTTTAAATGCAGGTGGGAGACGTGTTGCTGTTCCCTAGAGTTCCTTTTGTGTTTTTTCTTCAAGCTGGAGCAAGAGACACCTACCTCCACTGGAGCTCCGCCCACTGCTCTATCATCAACCTTGTGATGGACAAGAGATTTGATTGGTTAACACTAATCTTGGATTGATACGCTTGATCCGAGATGCCTGGCTGTAGGTCAAACTGTAGTCTGTATTGTGTGCCTGACTACCCTCGTGTGTGTGCTACTATGGTTGCCATTTCAACAGGATGGAGGTGGTGTGGCCCAGTGTTGTGTTAAGTAAACCTCTGTTGAAGAACCTGGTGCTAAACAATTGTTGTATATTTTCTTTATGGTGTTTTTTATACTGTCCTTTACAGATGCACTAAGGCGCCTGTCATTGGAACAATAAAGAGTCTTTTGAAATAAGTAACGAGTGATTGTGATTTACAGCAGATTAAAAAAACGATTTATGGTTTCCACTGCAGAGTAAAGCACGGTCAACATGGTGGTGCATCAGGCACTAGAGTGTCCACTCAACAAATGTGTTTATTAACCCATAACTTACTGTTGCAGATCATATTGATAATCCTCAGCCCATAGGTTTTACATTGAGAAGTGTAAACACATGCAAAGAAATCAGGCACTACTGAGATTATAAAAAAAACAAGCTTTATTGATATATTTCAAATTTAGGATTAAAATGGCAACTTGAAAATGAAAGCTTTACTATGTTAACATGAGAAAAAATTGATGAAGTATACTAAACTCGTTAAAGGAAATATATTGTTATTTTTGCATTAACTGTTCATAACCTGACTTCTATGAGACATTCGCCTCCTGGTTGATGAGGGTGTTGAGATCCAGCTTTGTTTTCTCCAGAGCTGCGATTTTGGCTCTCCGTGACGGACGCACCTGGGGAACTGACTCTGGAACATTTTCTCCATCACTGGAGCCAAAACAAAGAACAGGTTAAATCTGAGAAATGAGTTAAAGTAATGTGCATCACATATGATGGCCTCAGCCGTCTTGTTTCCTGAAACACAGATGGGAACAATGGAAGAAGCCTCACCTCTCTTCTGACGACTCAGCCCTCCTGCTCGTCTTTCTCCCTCCTTTAGCCGCGCAGACTTTCCTCTGACCTGTGCACACAAACACTCCAGTTACCCCGCAGCGCTGACTCAACTCTTTCTCTCAGCTGGACGAGGAAGAGCTCTAAAAATACACAGCTGCAGTTATGGACGAGCATACAGACACCTGCATTACCTCGTTTTCCTCTCTTGGCAGATTTAGATGGATCTTCTGTTGCAGCCTCTGTGGAAACAGAAATTCATATTTAGCCGTTCCTCTCTCTGCTCGCTGTGTTCTTATCTTGACCGACACTGAGCGGGATGGAGTCAGACATGTCTTAATCCACTCAGAAACATTTAGCTATTAAGACCTAATCCTTTCACCGCAGGAGTTGTCACAAATTATGGTAAATCTAGTTACACAGACTCTGAGAAGGCAACATTGTTTATGGCTGCTCAGCGGGCTGTCGGGAGCTCTTTGTTACAGTTTGTCACTTCATGTACCATCTGCATTGACATCCAATGGTTGAAGTGCACTGGCAATGAGAAGCTCGGCCTGTTCTCTTGAGTCCACAAGCTGATTTAACATCTTCTCCAGGGCTCTGAGACACACACGATCCTTCACCACCTGCAGACAAGGAAATATTATGATTTTACTCAGATGCACATGAATCTGTAGCCAGTCGTCATCCCCTCGAGGAATCAATTTACAGACAAATTAAGGACATCTATTCTGATAATTGATTACATTTTTTTTAGGGCAATTTACACTTTTGTCTAATATAGAGAAACTCTTGATATATCTAATCGATAGTACAAATAATAGCAATATAGATAAAGATAAGTGTATGAGAGCCTGTGCTTTGACTGGATGTTTGTATCTACCTGTACAAGCTGCTGCAGCAGCGTCTGCAGGTCTTTCTTGACGGTGTCGTCTCTGCTGAGCTCCAGGTTACTTAGAGTCTTGGCGTAGAGACGGACCTCAGGGGCTGTCGGGTCCTTCAGCATCTCCCCACACATGCGTACCGCCAAGTAGTCATGGACACACACCTCCTGAAGACAAACCACAGATAAACTCAATTAATTTCTTGTCTCATTGTGAAGTGACTAATACAATTTGCAGATTTCAGCTGTGCTTAAGAAATGAATGTGCATTTGTGGGACTAAAGCTGAGTGAGTCAATAATAAAGATAGGTGTCTCAGTGGGTGTTTCCTACCTCTGTGTTGGTTGAGGGTTTAATAAGTGCACTTGGTCGAGTCAGCTCCACAAGCAGCTCCACCACGTTGTTAATATCCACCTCAGCCAGAGGAGAGGTGGCCGGGGCATTCATCAGAGTCCGAACTGTTGGAAGGAAACTCTCCTCCACAACCTCCTGGTGAGGCCTAGTTCACCACAAAGACCACCACCTTATTAGTTCACGTTGCTTTACTAATCACTGCCTATGCACAAGTCATGATAATAAAGGTAATAAGAGGGAAATACACAGTCACATAAATGAACCACGTGGCTCATAGTTTGATGGTATATGAGAACATGTGTGACCTGCTCTCGCGGGCGTAGAGTTGGAAGAAGACGCCGAGGCAGTGACGCAGGCGAGTGTCGTCCTCAGTGACAGGATTGTACCACAGCAGCACCAGGCGGGACAACATCTTAGCACTGGAGATGCGGCCGGTGTACATGAGCTTGGCCAGGCCTTCTGCTGTTTCTGTACGCAGGTCAGACACCTGGAAATGTGGAACAAGCACATACCACAATCAAACTTCAATTACTTTACATCCTGAATATGTGAGCGCATAGTAACTTTCATGATAAAGCTCACCTCACTGTCCAGAAACTCTGAGAGCATCACGAGGATACTCTGTGCGGTGTCCTCTGCCTTGTCCTCGGACACCGCGGGTGCGTCCTCTTCCTGCCTGTCAGGAGACTGCCAGGACAGGGCCGTCTGAGTGGCAGCTGCTTCAGAGAGCAGCTGGAAGCCGAACAGCAGCAACAGGTCGATGATGGCCCGCAGAGCACTGATACGGATCTTTACTTCATCCAGCTGGGCAATCTGAGAAAGACAAAAGTGTGCGCACACACATAAATACACGTTTAATACTGGCAGGAGAAAAGTAACTCCTTATGGCAGTTAGCTTTTGTATTAGCTGCAGTAACGAATAAAGACAACTTAAACAGAATCTATCGTCAAAGGTGGATACAACTAGTTATTTACAAGTGAAAACCCTGTTGCAATCATTTCTGATTGATTTAACATTTGCAGTGCAGTGTTACCTGGAGCAGCAGGACCATGTGAGCTTTGGCCAGCTCCTTGCTGTGCAGAGTGCATGTTCCCAGACACACCACGGCCATGTTGCGGACAGCAGGGTGAGCATTCGCTATACTGGGCAGGACCTGAGAAATATTGAGTCACTGGTTTCAAATCATGTAAAACAAACAAATCACTCATGAATCAAACTTCTGATTTGGTCTGTCATCCTCAAAAGAGTGTAAGGATCAGCTTTAAACGCCTACGGTCAACATTCACTAAATATACGCCAATTTGGCAGCAGACCAAACTCTATGAGATGGCTATCAGATTTATCACAGCCGCCTATTCGTCATATAGGACATATATAGTATATTTCCTACATTTGAAGTGCAAAATAAATTGAATTCACCCCAATTTCACCTTTTCAGATTCCCCAAGGTTCTCAGTTATTCCTTCCTCCTAGTACACCTTCCTTCCCCGGTTTGCCTGAGGAGTCACTCTTGTTTTCCTTTGAGACTTTACAAATCTCACCTTTAATTCATAGTTTCTTCTTCTCTGGGAAGAGCACTGAGAGAGTTGCATATGGCCTCAATCTGTGTGTATGGCATGGTCTAACTCAATTCAAGGTACCGCATCACCTCCATTTATCCTAAGTCAAAGTTCCTGGCTTTAGATTCCATCTGGGAGACAAACAGAAGCTCAACCGCCCCTCAAACACTCTCACTCTAGCTATAACTCAAACTCTCCACAGACCAAATAGTTTATGTTAAACCAAAGCAATGGGTCTGATACTACTGGTTTCTAGAAGATCCAATCTATGGTAAGTCAAGTGAAAGATATGACGAGGGGTGTGTATATACCAGTGAGGACATTAAGGCACTTATGGTTGGACCAATCCGAGTCTTGATGGTCATCTGCTTCAGCAGCTCAGCACACATGGTTAAACATCTCAGAAGAGTCTCTGGATCATTCTGAAACACAGAAAACAAAAACACACATTTAAGACTCTTCCTGGAAAATCACCTGGCATCTAGTTTGAAATAAAATGACAAAGAATCTGTGCTTCCTGTGTTGATATGAACCTTCTCAGAGCAGATCTCTTTGTCAGCCGGCTGGTTGATCTCTGCCATTTCCTGGTTGATCTGGTTCCTGTTGTTCTCCAGCTCTGTGATGGAGTCTTTCAGCTCTGCAGCGCGGCTGAACTCCTGAGCAGTGATACAGTCCTCCAGGGTCTGTTTGGCCTCCAGGATACGCACCTTCACCTCTGCCAGCTGGATGGGAGGAGGGGAGAAAAAGAGAGGTGGGGAGTCATTCCTTGGCTGAAATACACCCAAGAGGATTTCTGACTGTTGAGAGCAACAACTGCTCCTCCACTAACAGGAACAACAACAACAGCTGAGGTTCTGCGCCAGGTTACAACTCTCAAGAGGGAACTCTGCTTTTACTCGCTGAAAAGGGAGAGAGGGATCAAGCGACCAGGTGCACTGAATGAAAAGAAGTTAAAACACCTGAGTTAAGATTCACCTCCTCTGCAGCTGTTTAGTCTCCACAATAATACACACTTAAGATGCTTGTTCAAAGATAAAGATAGTCAATGGATTGACAATCATGACTAAACTCTGTGCCTGCTTCTGTTCCTTGGTCATTGAGGTCAAATACGGAGAAGAAATGTGGTGAAGAAAACTGATAGAGAATGAAACCTAATGAACCTGGATGCCCAGAGGCCAAACCCAGAGTGGTGTACATGATTTGCACCTTCCAACCCACTTGTTAACACATGCAAACCATCAGCCAGATGGAGGTACAACAGAATGAACAAATACACACAGACAAGGAAGGAATATAAAATGAGCTCAGAAGACTGTGATGAATGTTGATTAGAGGAAATTGTAAATGAGAATACATTGTGTACACCATATGTATATAAATATTGTAAACTTTCTAACTGTCTTTGGTCAATTTTCATGTTCTATTCTCAGAATCTGTAACATGTTAATATCAGGAAACCTTCACAGTATAAGAAACCTGCGTATTATTTTGGGGAAATAAGTCTCTCACTTCATCTTTGCAGTAATTTACATTTTTCTACTAAATGAAAAGTAGTTCTATGTCAATATGTCATGTATTTATCCATCCTAACATTTGAGGGCATTAGAGAATCGAACTGCCTCCGGCTGCTTTCAGTTGGCAAAGTGTTCCCCACCTGGACCTGCTGCCGGCGGTTCTTGATCTCATCCACTGGTTGACTGGCCTCCATGATGGGCTCCCTCACATCAGAGATGATTTCTGCCACCTGTGCCACACAAAGCCATGTAGACATTAATCTCAGTGGTAATGATGCCAATGATGGAAAATGTTGTCGATTAGTGACATATCAAACAAAACATCTCTAGTACTAAAGGACAGTTTACTTAATTTATCCATCAAAAGAATCATCCCCCTTAAGTGAGTCCATCTGAAAACACTGATTCATAATTTACACTTTTATAGTGAAATCACAAAGGAAGTTCAGTCTGGATGACTGAAGAGTGAAATTTCACATTAAAGCTGCAGAATTTACTATTTAACTGTAAGATTTATTCTAACTTACAGTCTGAATGCGTTTGTGGTCATCAGAGATGAGGGCGAGGAGTTTCTCAGTGAGCAGGGAGACCAGAGAGGAGGGGGTCTGTGGAAGAGCCAACATCTCCTGCAGAACAGCCAACACACGCTTCCTACAGAGACAGACAACATAGGAAGTCTGGTTAAAGACAAGGTTATAATAATAGTTGGAAAATTGGAAAACACAGAGTTGCTTGCCCCGAAAGGTGATTGTCATGTAGTAAAATATTTAAATAGGGAAAAGCTTGAATGCCAAATTAGATGTAATCTGCCATTTATCCTACCAATCAGCTTAGTTTAGAAATCCATTACTTTAAGTGGTCTAGATCTGAATCTGTAGCCCTAGACGGATCATACTGTAATCAGGACAAACACAGATGTGAGCCAACATGAGGGAGTTTGAATAAAATGGGGGCATCATTGACATTAAGGTAAACACAACAGTTTATCTTGTCCATCCCTAATACAGAGGTTTCTAATCTTTGTCAGACTTGTCGTCTCTCCCTTCAAGGCTGTGTCTGTTGTTTTTAACTTTGTGAAAGTGATAGTGACACTGCATATAGCCAACAGTACAGAGGTAAAAAAGTACCCAAACCTGACCCTCATCTTACCTGCCGCCCTCCTCGTTTGTGTCCAGACAGCCGATGAGATGGATGAGCTGCTGAGAGACGAACTCTTTGGTCATGACCAGCTCCAGGTGATTGAAGTCGGCCCTCTGCTCCTCTGACAGCACGGGCACCGCCCTCAGATATCTACAACAGTCAGAGTCAAGAGTCAGACAGCAGCTCTGAGAAACCGTCAGATTAGTTATTAATCAGCGACACTCTCAATGACGGCAAAGTCGAAATGAAAACCTCGCTCAGTGGCCTGAGTCACACTGGTAAAGAGAGACAAAAATAACAAAATATATATATATATAAAATAAGTCATATATATATATATATATAAATATATATACAATAATAGTCTTTCACTGCTGAATGCTGTGGACAAAAAGCAAGGAGGGGAAATTCACAAAGATACATCAAGCAGATTGGATCTGCATGCTCAGGTTTCACATTATCACATCATTCTCTGATGTTTTCCATTAAATACAAGATTATTCTAAAAGTATTGATTATAGCCACTTTACCTACAAGAATAAAGAAGCTGTAGTTACTGATCAATTATCTGCTTCCACAGTTCGCACTGGAGCCAGAGTGAATTATACAGCTCACAGCAGGAAATCGGAGGGTAATCCTGTGAATCAATCTCACCCATGGAGGTAGTTGGCGTAAGTGGCAGCGTCTGCTAACACTTGCTCCAGTATTTCATCACCTTCATCTCCTTTGGCATTGATGAATTCACACAGAGCTCTCCAGTAGAGCACATTCTCACAGGTCAGAGAGTCCACTGGGATCAGCTTCCTATTAAAAAAACACATGCTTGATCTTCAGCCTCGGGTATTTTAATCAGTCATATCTCCTAAGAGACAGAGGTTGAGGTTTGTCAGTGTACCTGTTGTTGAGCTGAACTCGGTCCTGAAGCAGTTCCTCAGAAGGTTTGCCTTTGAAGATGGCTTTCAGTGTGTCCAGAGCTGTTTGGGCGCAGTTCTCCACATCCAGCTTGTGCAGGAGGTCGATGATGTTACCATCGAGCCGAAGCAGCCAGGCCGGCAGCAGACTATCACAAACCACTTCCCTCACAGCTTCTATAATGCACACATCCAGTCAGACACATGAATACAGCTGAACAGAAATGAACGCTGATTAATCTGCAACTTGATTTATTATCAACAAATTTTTTTTTTGTTAATTTTTCGATAAAATATGAGCAAAATATATTTAAAGACCTTTTTTTTAAAGCAGCTTCTTGACATTACATCAAAGAAATAACAGGCAGAAATGTTGATATTTAAAATAAGTCAAACTTTCAGCATTATTTGATGTTTTACAATAAAACAAGTGCAAATACCAATTCTGCTTTTACCGATCACACACACATACAGAATCACAATTACCTGAGGAGTCATGGAGACCTTGCTGCAGAAGAATAACTCTCTGTGCGATGGTCAAAGCTTTGATGTGAACCTTTTCAGCTAGAACCTTAGACAGACACGAGCAGAAATATTAGAACAAACCTTTATTCACAACGTCAAAATGTATTTATACGGAAAAATGTGATGGCATGTGTGGCTACCTGGTAGGCGAGCTTGCGGACATTCTCTTTGATGTCCCGGGTACGTTTGAGTACTTTGGGGAGGGTCTGTGGGGACATCGCAATGCAGGACAGGACAGCACGTCGCACTTCAGCGTTACTGTCATTGTCCAGAATCAACAAATATGCTGGAAAGTGGAAAGAAACAGAGTAGCAGACAGTTAGAGAGCCAATGACAAAGATGCCCAAAGGTCCCATTAAAGCATTTTATCAATAGCAGAACAGGGGGGGGGGGGGGGGGGGTATTTGGGTTCATACAAACAATTTCTAAATTATAAACATGAGACAGGAAAAAAACAAACCGTTAATGGTGGGGCATTCCGGATCCTTTGGCTGCTGCAGACGCGTCATGGCTAAAGCAGCCTGAATCCTCACGTTGGGGAACTTGTCGGTGACGCGGATCAGCATTGCTTGGTGGATGTGATCGAAGAGGTCATCGTCAATCTGGGCATTCTCTGCCATGCTGCCCAGCAACTTGTTGATCAGCTGGCACGCGCGGAAACGCACAGCATGGCTGCTGGCTTTATGAGACTGCAATGACAGGGAAGTAAAGGAGGAGCAAGGATTGGGGAGAAAGAAAGAGGGAAATATTAAGTGTAGTGGACATTGATCGTCAAGTGGCACACAAGGAATAAACACTACCTAGGGAATTTTGCATGTTTATACCTCTAACAGGAAGTTGAAGATGAAACTCAGAAATGGATGATCCTCCTCAACTTCTTCATCTTCCTCCTCATCCTCCTGCTGCTGCTCCTCCTCCTCCTCTGCTTTAGGTGGAGCCTGGAAACTTGTGGCGAACCTTGCGACAAACTCGATGACATTTTCAACTGTAGGTTCACGCTTGTAGACGATCATGGCGTACTTCAAGTAGTGGACAAACTCCTCATGGAACACGGTCTTATCCTCAAGCTGAAGGACGAGATGGAGGAAGTTGTTAACAACAGACAACAAGAGATGAAAAACCAAAGAAATCATTTAAAATTAGGCTTCAAATGAAACGGTAGAAATGGGGAGTATGTAAAACCAAGTAATTAGTTTCTTGCTTATTTATTCACAGTAGAATCAATACCCATCCAGACCTTTAACGTCTCTTTGGACCAGTTTACTCTGTGTCCTCAGCGTTAAAACTATACACAGAGAGGTGGTGTTCAGTTTCTATTTACCACACACTTGGAGCAAACCCACAGAATACGTATGGTCGACTCAAACTTTAAATTCTTTCAGCTTATGGCTTTAAAATAAAGAACTACGTTTGCCACTTGCTTTGTTTTGTTTGGGGCAATGTGGTCAAGTATTTTCTATCCGTCAATGGAGAGGTTGTATATGTCAACTGCTGCAGCTTATGACAATATCATAAAACGGAAAAGACAGTTGTAAATAATACAAGATGCTATGATAGAAGTGTGGAGGAAAACGGTGCGCCCCCATGTCCTCACCGTCTGTTTACAGCTATTAACTATGCAGTGTTCAAACCCATGATGCTTATATAAAGCTCAATTACTGCTAATAAAAGCTTGAAAGTGACCTAATGCAAGTGACAGATTTGGAATCGTCGCCATGGGCAGGCAAGTCTATTAACAACATGTCTGATTGTAAACAAGCCGCTCGTCACGATGACCGCTCACCTTGTTGTAGCGGCTCTTCAGACTGGCCACCAGCTTGGCCTTGTTGTTGTGGCCTTTCTGAGCGCGTTGAAACGCCTCCTTAATCTCCATCTCACTGTCGGCGGTCATTTTCACCTTCTGTGGAAAAACACGGGTTCAAACACAGAGTTACCCAAACAGCCGCAGAAGCTGTTTAGCTAACGCGACACAAAGAGCAGCTCGTTCGTCTCCGGTGTCTCAGCGGAGAGAACCCGAGCTCAGCCCGGGGGGGAAACAGGAGGAAAAGAGCGGAAGTGACCGGAGTCGTGTGGGATACGGTTTCCCAGAGAGACGTCACGTCTTCTTAAATCCTAACATTGAAGAGAACATCGTGTTGAACAGAGAGAAGTGAACTTACTCTGTTTGACAAAGAGGTTCTTCTCCTTCTCTTCTCCCCTGCTTCGCGCGAGGAAGCCGCCTGTTTTCAAATTCAACTGTCGTGTGTTCTCGCGAGAACTGAGACGCGTAATCTCGTCCGCGTCACGTTATAGCAGCGTCACGATGACGTATGCAAGAGAATACATATGGGGGGGAATAATATTCATAAACAAAAATCAGAATCAGAATTATTTTATCTGCCAAGTATGTTTCCACATTCAGGAAATTGCTTTGGTGTCGTTCGTTGGTGCACTCAACATAAAACAACAATATAAAAACAACAAAATAGAACAAAATATATACAATAACAGAGTTATGGGCACGTGCGGTGCTAAGGTGCAGAGATTGGCGATAGTTCCAATAATATATCAATTATAAATTAAGTGCAAAAAATGTACATATTCCTCCAGAATATGTACATTTTCACCACTTTCAAATTTTTTGCAAATTTGGGTAAGAATTTGAACATGTTACAGCCCTGAAAAATTATAATCCTTACGATTTCAATAGGGCCTCACTGTCTGTCAGTGCCTGTCAGTGTTCGGGCCCTAATAATAAATAAACGCAGAGTATGTACATAATAAACACCTTTCACTGTGGTGGCTCTAGAGAAAAAGCTGTAGTAGAGCAATGGCACAGGACGATTGCAAGAGCAAGTAGAAAAGCTGTTTGTAACACACAAGTGTGCAAAAAGTTATTTTTGGGTACAGTGTGAGTGAACAAGAAAAAAAGGGTGATAAATGTGTTGATAATACCGAAAATAAATTGCAGTAAACTTACTTATTTTTGATTCTTGTTGTTCTGGGTTCATACCCTCATGGGTTTCTACCCTCATGCACTTATTGTAAGTCGCTTTGGATAAAAGCATCAGCTAAATGGAACTGTAATGAAATGACTAATGGCGGCTTACATAAAACTGTATACTGCACAAAACAGTGTACTTTAAGTTACATTTTTTTATATGAATCATAAACTGTTTATTTGACCCTTTATTAAAATAGGGAGTATTTTTTCCTGACAATTTTCAGATCAAATGGTTTCAGGGGATGTTAATTGACAGATGAATCACAATGAAAATATTCATTACTTATAACTAAACAAAATGCATCCTAATTTTTCATGGTTTGAATGGAAAACCATTCATATTAAGTGTAATGTCTTAAAAAAAACCATGTAGAGATTACTTTTTGCTTTAACAAAATTCCCCTTAGATACTGACCAGACCAGATTTTGATTGGTTAAACGAAAATATCCTGACATTGATCTGCCAATATTTCCATGCCCTTATGAGCCATCTACATGTGAAACCCTTCTGCTGGTGTTGTGGGCTAAGATGCTGATCTTGAGATATCAGACACAGCTGTGGAGTGCAGAGCAGGAATACATGTCTTAAAAGGGGATGGAGCTTTTCATTGTATGTCAACAACAACTGCTGCAAACATGTATTCCTGGAAATCAATTTAATATAGAGGGCACTCTGTCTGTGTGTGTTTGCTTTAGACCTACGTGCATGTAGGTGAGGGATTATATGGGAGGTGTATTATTATATCAAATATTCATGCTGGTAGATGGGCTAACAGTTTCTCCATTAGTCCATACACCTTTGTCATGAGCCAAAAGGATCTGGGAGAAATGGCCTTTAGAACAACTGTACATTAATTTAATAGTAAAGCCATTCCAATGCTTTCTTAGCAGGTAAATTACATTTGTCATTTGTCATCTTTTGTTGTTTTATTTTCTCCTCAGCTGTTTATATATATTTAAATATATATACATTATTTCCTATTTTGATATTCTATTTTATTCTATTTTATACTATTTCTACCTTATTTTATTGTATAGGTTGTAATTACTTGAGCATTGTTAGAAGAGAGCCTGAGACTCAAGCATTTCACTGCCAGGGACTGCTTAATGTTATTGTTGTGCATTTGACAATAAAAATCTTGAATCTTGATATGGCCTATATACGCATCATTTCTGATTAATTTGAAATTAACTTTTAACTTTATGCCAGTTTTAGGATGGTCCAATGCTAATAGACTAAATCACACAAACACACACGTATGTCACCACTCTCCACCACTGTATGTGTGAGCAGTGAGCACATGCATGACCGCATGGCCAGAGCTAAATTACTACTACTACTACTACAAGCAAAAGTACACAACTGCCTACAGGACCCCATGACCTCCCAAGCTCCCTGAAGTGTCATCTGGCTTCCGTAACAGCAGTTTTATTGGGTAATTGCATCACTATATTAGCATATGCAGTGTTATCTAACTTTCAGGTCAACTAAATTTGATGTATTAATAGAACACATCCAACAATAAATAGACATTTCATAGTCGCTCAGTATTGCCTTGTGCCGCTTGGTAGTCTTAAACGAAATGACTTGTGTAACTAGGGATAACAGCACATTCTGTCCTGAAACAGTCATGGTGTCACACCGGGCTGATGAAAACTGATGGAAGCAGTTATGTGAGTAAATAGTGTCCCATGAAAGTACATATTAACTGACAGACCATCTAAACCTGGGTTGTTTTTGTTTCTGGTTTGCTGGGTGTCTGTTTTCACAATTAAGGCCATAGATGGACTATACTTGGTGATACATGGCTAGTAGGTGAGCGGGGTCTACCATTTGGATCGATATTATTTGTCTAATGTTTTATAAAAACAAAAGTGTCTGTTCTTCTGACTGTAGGGTCCGTGCACTGGTACTGACACTGCTCTACGCCTGTTCTGTTTACGGAATCTGACTGATGGAGTCAAATCACACGACTAGACCCCAGGGACCCTCTCCTCTTCTTCCTCCTCTTCCTCCACTTGTTCTCTCCCCCCTGCTCCCGGTGATCGGTACTGATACAGCAGCGCCGGTAGGGGCGGGGCAGCACTGCAGCAGCAGCAGTGCGCCTCTCGAGCTGTCTCCGGTAATGTACCGTGGGATACACACGCCCCTCTCCGCCCCTGCCGCGAGACAGGTGGTGGGATTCTACACCTCCGTCCTCTAGCGCTCCCTCGTAGAATAAGATTTGAAAAAAACATTTATTTATTTATTTATCGACTGTCAGCAGCGGGGAAGGGTCGGTTGGCGCGAGCGCGTGCCCGATGGACTCCCAGCGTGTGACCTCCGCGAGCACCGGGTGGACCGCGGCAGAGGGGGGGGCAGCCGCCGGAACGCACGGGGAGAGCCCCGCCGACCCAGATGTTTTCCAGCGAACCGCTCGAGCTGCGCGCGGGAGCGTCTCTGCGCACGGAGGAATGACATGCACGCGTGACAAAAAGTTGACGCGATTCGCGGTGGGATTTTTCCTCTGAGCTGTGGCAGGATCGTTCCCGAGCGTGCCCCGGTGCGGGAAGTTCCCCTGGCGGAGTGAAGGGGGGGGTGGATCCATTATGGCTTCGGGCGCCGGTAAGGCTGCCGCTCAGCCCCCCGGGCCGGGCTCCGCCGTCAACGGGACTGCGGCAGAGTTCGCCAACATCGAGAAGGAGCTGTACGACTACCAGATGCACAGCAAGATGTGCAAGAAGATCGCGCAGCTCACCAAGGTAAGAGCCGCCGCTGGCACCGGGGGACGGGCGCGCTGCCACCGGATGTGTCGGGCTGATTGGATGATCTGATGGCCGCCTCACTATCAGCCACATCGCACCGACACACAATCAGGCTCCAAGCTAAACACTCACCCGCTACTCGGGATACTGGGACGGGGAGAGTATGCTACACAGACATCAACAGAGGCTATCTCAGAAATCAAAATTCTTCTAGAGATGATCGGTAGAAGATACAATACACCAGCTAGCTCATACCTTAATAAATAACATTATATATGGACACCATATGTCACCAATCGTCATTAACTCTTGGGATCATGACTAGAGAACTTGGGTCAGTGTTTTTTCCTCTTCGTGACTGTCACAGTAATCAGACATGAGCCGGATCATTACAGGAGCTTTAGGTGGAGGCTGCAGATCTTTTCACTGCCAAGCCAATCAGGGCAGCAATTAACTGCGATGTACCAGTCAGCTCATCTGTGCATTATGTTCCCCATGCATCAAAGATAAAAAAAAAAACATCTTTGCACGTCGTTTCACAGCAGAGGTTTGCACACAGATGCCAAAGCCCTCAATCACTTCCCTTTGTTTGACCAACAGATACAAATGCATCAGATGCTTCATTTAAAAAAGACGCCACAGCAAATGGTTTCGATATTTATACAAATAACCAATCAATCAGATATTTGACATGATCGGGCTAATCTCCACATCTCCCTGTGCATCTTCTTCCATGCACTCTTGTCAGGGTGCAGCCAGGGATGCTTGGGAGCTGCAGCTGCAGCAGCAGCCGTTATGTGCTCTGCATTTCATACAGTAAGCATTGCTATATGGGGATTCACCCTCTCTGTGCTTCACAATAATGCTTACAGAGGCAGAGCATGACCCGTCGCTTGTTGAGCGATGACAATTACTGATGACTGTGCACATCCCATCTCCCCTCATGGCTTCACCTCTGTGTAGCCCATAGGTGTGTGTGTGTGTGTGTCTGTGTGTGTGTGTGTGTGTGTGTGTCTGTTTGTGTGTGTCCGTCCAGGAGTACATGCAATGCAATACATGCCACAGCTTTATTGGTGTGTGTCGTCCAAAAGGCTTCTACTCATACAAACAGACACAGATAAACAACAATGACACAGATGAGGGGTCAGCATTTGTGTCTGTGCTTGTTAGGGGGGATTAACACCCCCCCCCCCCCCCCCCCCCCCCCCCCCCCCGTCCTCCTACACCTACTTCTCCCTCAATCATAAATCCGTCCTGTAAAGCCTCCACTAGTTTCTGTCTCTGCTGAAACTTTATGCAGGCCGTGCTAGCCCACTTTAGCTCTTTCATGACGTCAGTAAATAAATCTGAGACCCGTAGCACTGATGAAATACAAGGATCATCGAATCTGATATTTGGTGTAAGCAGTTTTTTCACCAGGCTCTGGGATGCTGGGCATGTGACACATGGTTTATTTGAGTGTTTTGGGCCAGGGTGTGGAGAAGAGAGGAAGCAGGAAATGGGTCAGCGGTGGTAACCTTATATATTTAATAACCCGTACTCTACTCTGCCTACTTGCTGGCTGGCACGCACACACACACACACACGCACACACACACACACACACACACACACACACACACACACACACACACACACACACACACACACACACAACCCACCCTAACCCACATAGGAATATCATAATGTATCTTCTTCCACCCTGGACAGTGATAAAAATCTGATGAATCCACATGACTGGAATAAACTGCTGTTTACTGTGTCATCCTCAAATATAAACTCTAGAGTAACAGTGTTACTTACGACTAAAGGAGGTGCTTAAAGAGTTTAACAATATTTATCTATTATAAGGGGCAGGATTTAAAGCTTATTTAAAATGGTGCTGCTTTCAACACACCTGTGCTCAAATATATGTGCATATGTAGTTTTCACCTTTGAATTCTCCCTGACCTCTGAGAATGGTTGTATATGAATTAATCAGACTTTAAGGTTTGACATCAAAATTTGCCCCATCAGCTGGAAGTCCTCAGAAAATAGCAGCAATAGATATAGACTTCAAAATAAAGTTTTTTCTTCATAACTCTGTGGAACTCATGAAATGTGTATGAATTATTGGGATTTGATTTACTCTAACTAATTTTGAAAACTAATCACAACTGAAAATGGATTGAAAGTTCAGTGAATTTACAGTTCAGAGCTTTTGACCTAAGAGAACAGTTTACACTCCTGGTCTATAGATAGAATTTGGACTTTGTTCCCCAGGTTCCTATCGATTCTTAAATTGTACCCAAACTAACCCTCTAACCTTGTGGTGTATTCTTTCTTTTTTTAAGTCAATCAGGTCTTTACCCCACAAACCTTGATTCAGTTACCTGTCTCATGTGGACTGTATAGCTCAGTCAGTAAAGCATCAGGCTTTCAACCTGAGGGTTGCCGGTTTAAGACTCAGTGGAGGCAAGTTACTCCTTACTTAATCATCTGTTCTTCACCAGCCCCTAGAGGCAATGATCCAATATGGTGGGTTCCTGTATCTTGAATGATCTGACATGATAGCGTAAACCTAACCCCTAACCCTGTGGGCCTGTGCTTTGCTTTTGGCTCCCCATTTCAACTGCCAAGTCTTTGGATGAAGCAGGAGAGGTTATTGAGATATATCAACAAGTCCTGAACCTAGCTGCAACCCTAACCCAAATCGCGACCCTAACCCAAATCGCGACCCTAACCCTTACGATTAGGGTTAGGGTTAGGGGCATGAAATAGCCCCTTACCCTTATCTTAACCACCACAACTAAATGGTTAACCATAGTAGAGCTAACTTTCAAACAGCCCAATGAAAGCGAGTCAGATAGTAAAAACCGGCCAGAATGTCCTCACTCCGTAACTTCTAGTCTCAAAATGGTCCTCACAAAGATATCTGTCCAAGTGCCCGAACACTCTAATGCACTTAACACACCTCCTCACGTCTACCTGGCTCGCACACAACTCCCTTACCCCCTCCCTTTTCACCCCCCCTCTCTCTCGGCCAGTGAGAGTGGTGTGTCCTGGTTGAATGGGTGCTGCTAAAGATAAACCAGTATCACATCGGAGTGTGTTTAAACTACAAGCCAATGGGAAAGCTGACAGTGTCGGGCCAGCTGTTGAGAATGTTCACGTAAGCGTGTGCGTGAATCCACACACCCACATGAATACAGGAGAGTAGTCTCTTTATATATATATGAGTCGGGGATCAGCAGTAGCATATTTAAGCGTGTGTGTGTGTGTTTATGTATCTATGCACACCCGTTGTTTTGATTGGCAGCTCTAATTCTCTCCATGTGACTTCTGTACTTATCCAGCTCACAGTGTCACAATGTACCCTGCTTTGCAATCCAGCACACCCGGTACCCTCTTTGATACTCTGATATATGTGGTTGTGTGTGTGTGTGTGTGTGGGAGGGATGGCTGATGTGTGAGACAGTGTGTGTTGCCTGCCTCTTTGCCTAACCTCTCCTCTGTGCACCAACCATTCCCTCTACATCTCACTCCTGTTTCAAACAGCATCGTCTCGCCTCTCTCTTTTACACTGTAGACAGAATATTCATTTCATGCTTTACTGACTATGACGCTATTGTCAATAAGCACTGGCTTGTGAGGATACATGAATAACGGTGTGGACTGGCAGGATCCTTACAGGGATCTTGAGAGAAGATTTACTGTAGCACGCGCCTCTCGGCTGCACTCTGACCAAACTGCCTGGTCAAGCATCTTAAGAATTTACACCCGGAAAGGCTGAATCACTGAAAGTGTGGGACTACTTTTAATCCAAACTGTGAAATCTGCAATCACCAAAGTCAAAATGTTTACTGCCATGTTGGATACCTTTTCAGAACTGTAGGAGGTGGGAAAACCGCGAGCTTGCCACTAGGTATCATTGTTTATCTTTTCTCTAACGCTTTTTGTTTGATTTGGATTTGGAAAGTTCAGTATTTTGTTTTAGATTATTCACACAACCAGCCGCCACGATGATGATCAATATTTGATTTTAATAGAGACAAGCCAAAACATCAGTGATCTGACACAGTATATCTGTATATATATACACATACATGTGTATTTTACATTATGTTTAGTATGTATATTATATATATAACTATATTTAGTTACACAACAATATCTAAAGTTGCAAAATTCTGATAGATAGATAATTTTAACATTTGTCTACTGGTCAAATTGGACCAATTATGGCCGTAATGGCAAAACCCTAGAGTTTGTCAAATCAAACCAGTGGTTTATAGCTTCTAACTCAAATGGTCAAATATCATTAACCTATCAGTGTTTAGCTGGGAGTACTCATCATATGTGCTGGCAGTGTATACCATTTTATGTACAAACAAGAACTTTTTGTAGTATTGTCTTTTCATTCTACTTTTAGCTTGACAACAACCGTTCATATGCAGAACATATGGCCAAATGTATGTGGACAAGCTTCACCTCTGCTGTGCACTTTGGTCCGGGGATGTTTTTACATGGTTTTGACAAAGCACTAGAGTTAAACTTATAAATATATCCCACTTCTACAGCAAATACCTTTTAGACAATAATGTCTTTCTTACTTTGCTGCAATTTCTTTAAAAAAATACTATTTCCATGCAGTAAACCAAGTCCATTAATAAATGAGTTTCTGAATTTGGTGTGACTGGCCTGCACAGAACCCTGGTCTCAATCTAAACTGTCACCTTCAGAATGAACGGGAACATCAACAAAGCCGAGCCTTGGCAACCCGAATCAATGCATTACATCGCTAATGCTCTTGTAGCTGAATCGGAGCAAATCCCTGCAATCAGCTCACAAAACCTGGAAATCACTCCTGTAGACTGGAGGCTGTTATAGCAGCAATGATAAAGCCCTTTGATTTTTTTTTGTATGAGCTATATCATATTTGACCATCTTGCGTGATGCCTCGGGGAGCTCCGACCTCCAGGTTTGGGTAGATCGGGAGAACCGCTGCAAAGTCTTCCTCTCTGCTGCTATATTTTCCTTGCTCTCACTTTCAAACTGGCCAAAGTTAAAGAACAGCAAACGCACACACACGCACACACACACGCACATGCACACGCACACGCACTCCCCTTCCAGCCTGCCCTGGATACTGAGTCCCCTTCCCTCCTCTGACTCATGATTCATAGTTTGTGAGCCAAAGTTCACGAACTGTGACGTGATTGGACAGCCAGCGTGACATACTCTGTTTGATTGACAGCGAAGAGAGGGGTGGGTTTGTGATCAGGACCCGGGCCATGTCAAATCCATCATCAATGTTAGGATCTGAATTATAAGAAATGCATTGAAGATCAGGGTGTGTGTGTGTGTGTGTGTGTGTGTGTGTGTGAGAGAATGAGGTGGTGACATGCACAGACACACACCCTCTCTCTGCGGGAATGTCCGGCAGTGCTGTGGCATCTGTGTCGTGCAGACAGAGAGGCGTCTGGGTAAAATAAGAGCCCATGTGTCCTCTGCTCACACCCAGACTCGTGCGCACACACAAACACTGCGTGTGTAAGTGAGATGTCAGGGTCACAAGGAGCAGATGATGACACTGTAGACGTGGAGTGGAGGGTAAAATGAAAAGTGTGGTGAAACAGACCATGTTTCATATGTTGGTCTAAATTTAGAAGAGGGAGAGAGACCCCACATATAGTCGACTGGCAGGAGAAACCCTGCACTTGTCTTAAGTTACAGTAGATACAGTTTTACAGAGATGTTGTTTAATCTCTGGTATTTTATATTTGGAGATTATTGTGTGTTTCCATTAACCAGTTTCAGTTTGTTACCGTAAAGCTGCCAACTCAAAAGCATTGGCTCCATAATGTATGTGTGTGTGTGGACTGTAGTGCTGGTGTCAGTTTTCCTGCTGTTTGTGACGCTCTTCAGATGCATCAGGAAACGACCCCGTGCAATGAATCATCTGACTGTAACAAGGTCAGCCCGAAGGAGAGAGATCTCCGAATCAACTCTGAGATCCAACACGTGATAATATACAAATCACAATCCTGTGACAATCCAAATGGTCCATAGGGAACAGTTTAATACTCAATATGTGCTCGCAAATCTCTTACTCTGCAATGAAACCTTGAAACAATAAATTATACTCAAGAAAGATTTGGTGTTTTGGTTTAAATTGAATCCTCAGTTAGTTCCACAAATAGTTAAAATGATAGAGAAAAGCACTATTTGTTTAATTACTTGACTTTGCAGACATAAAACCAAGAGTTTTAGCAAATATAATCAAAATAAAACAAAAGAATCTCAAATAATAACCCAAATAGCATTATATTGATATATATATCATAAGCAATGATGAACAAGCATCATTAATGAATATTAAAAGCACCACGATCCACCATTTTGGGAGCAGATGGGCTGTAGGAGCAATGATTATATAAGATATTGTCATAATTCAGCAAGGGTCAAGGGTAAGGGTGCTGATGTGCTAACGATCATCCTTCAGTCTATCTCTGTCTGCTGTTGACGTCTCTACAGGTGATTTATTCTCTGAACATGAAGAACGAGGAGCAGGAGGCGGCCCTGCAGGCCTTGAGCCAGGCCCACCACGAGGAGCTGCACCGCATCCTGATGGAGACGTGTCACGAGGGGGAGGGGTCGGGGCTGAGGACACGCCTGCTTGGACTGCAGGACTCTCTGGATGAGCAGCAGAGAGCTGGAGCTCAGGTGTGTTTGTGTGTGTGGGTGCACTCCCACCCGCCCGAGCGTCAGGGGAGGCGACCTCATTGAAGGGCACGTTGTGTTGCCGTAGTTTTATGTGTAAACTCTCAACGCAAGCAGCAAATCAAATCCAACCCCTAGTGCGACCTACAACAGTCAACCTAGTTCAGATAGCCCATTAACTGTACCCAGTCCTCATGCACTTCATGTCTAATTTACATGCTGTGCAACACAATAAACCAGCAACATGAATCATAAATACCCACATGACTTTCTTATGAGCTCTTCGGGAAAACAACATGAATTTCAACAACTGAAGAGATAAAATATGAACGCAGAGCTCACATTTTTGAACCATTAGGCCTTGCTCATATGTCTGGTTTCTTTGTCATCTGCCATGTTTTGCAGATTCAGAGCAGGTAGGTCAGCGTGCAACATTAGAGTTTAGAAAACCTCCTGAAAAAACCTAAATGTACATGTAATTCTAGATCTTACATTAGTCCTTGGAAAATCTGGGAAGAGAGTGTTAAACATTTTTATGGATGTGCCCCCTCATCTGGATACACAGTAGGTTTTAATGGTTTCTACCCTGACCCATATTACATCCTTCCGTAAAGTTTCATGGTAATCCGTCCAGTAGGTTTTGTGTAATCTTGCTCACGAACAAACAAACCAACGGCAAAAACATAACCTACTTACGATTCCTGATAGTTTAACAGTGCAGGCTGCTAATGAGGATTTGCCAAATACTCAGTATTGTTTGAATGTCACAATATCGCAGCTAAGTGGCCACAGCCACGGCCACAGTCTTTTTCAAATCTTTGTTACTCACTGTCCATACTGTTCACTCCAGTAGTTTGCACAGCTCCTAGATCTCTGTACAAAATACAAATCAACTGCGTCAGCCTGTCAGCAGAGACCAACGAATCCAGAAAGATTCTTTGGGAGAAAAATAATTTCTTTGAACCAAAAGAAAATGATGTCGTAGCCAGTAACCCAGGGAGGCAAATACTCATTAAGCACTGAGTTTACATTGTGTGTAAGTGCACTGAGGAACATGTCGTCCTCTGTGCCTCCAGGTGCAAGCAGATTTCGAGTGCTTCCGCATCAAGGCCGAGGAGAGGGAGCGTGAGACGGAGGTGGAGCTGAGGAAAAAGTTTGAGGAACGGCTCCAGGCTGCGGAGGAAGAGCTCCAGGAGGCCAAGGCCAAGATCGGTGCTGCCCAGGAGGAGAGTCTGAGGCTGAGCAAAGAGCTTCACAAGGCAGAGGAGCAAATCCAGGAGCTGGATGCCCAATGCGAGGTGCTGCACAAAGCCGCTGACGAGGAAGAGAAAAGGAGAGAGGAGGAGAGACAAAGAGAGGATGAACAGAAAAAGAAAGAGGAGGAGGTGAAGCAAACAGAGGACCGTGAGGACTTGGAGAGGGTGAAGGCGCTCCTGGAGGAGGTGAAGACGCTGAGGGAGGAGGGCGCTCGAGCGGAGGAGAGCAGGAGGCGTGCGGTGAAGGAGGAACAGGAGCGATGCGAGCAAAAGATGAACGATCTCACTGAGGAGAAGGAGGACCTGAGGAAGAAGATGGACGCCGAGTGGAGGGAGGAACGGCGGAGGTGGGAGGAGAGGGAGGAGGAGGAGAAGAAAGGCATGCACAGTGCACTGAGAGAACGCGTGAAGAGGGCGGAGGCAGAGGCGGAGGGTCACCTGGAGAGGCTGTCCGAGAGCAAGAGGAGCACGGTGAAGCTGCAAGAGCGGATACAGGTATTTACACGTACTCGCAAAAAATGTTTTTTACTTGGAAGGGAGATGAGAGTGTTGCTGCTTCCTGTCTCCGATGCATCCGGCTAATGATCATGTTGATGGGAAAGCAGGGAGCAAGGAGAGAGGGGAGCGGGTGGATCCTGCTTGTCTAACCACTTGCTGCCCTCCCCGAGTGCTATTCCCTCTGCCAGCTCTCTGCTAATGAGTAGTTTGAGCAGGAGACATTCACTGCACCACCACCATTACTGCCTCACGCATGAGCATTAATAAGCCCTGTGAGAGCTGGCACGGAGCTGACATAAGCCCTCGCATCCGACCATTAGGGACTCACAGATGGGAGAGATCGCTTCCTGACTCACCACATTTCATTCCATCCATTTATCTACCATTTTTCTTTTCATCTGTCTTCTTCTTTCTTCTCTCCTGTCCCCCTGTGCTCTTTTACATCCCCTGCATCGCCCCTACTCACACTTAACTCCCTCCTGTGTCCTTGCGACTCCCCTCCAGGACCTCGAGGAGGAGCTGGAGCTGGATCGGAAGCGCGTGTCCGAGGCGGAGGGCGTGGCTAAGCGGGCGGATGAGGAGCTCGCGGTCGCCAAGGAGAGGCTGCTGCTGCAGGAGGACGAGCTGCAGAGCCGAGCAGGTAGTGGTCCGGCCTGTCTCCCGTCGCCTGTGTCTGCAAGTCCACCTGTCCTCTTACCTGTCGGCTGGAGAAAGCTCACACATTGCAGAGTTTCACTCAGAGCGTTATTCATTATTCTCTCTGACGCAGCATTAATCAAGTTTTCACCTCATGTCATTATAATAAAGTGTATACAGAAAATGCCACAAACGCACATCATTCATCCTGCACTGTGGTAAACAGTTTCATCAAAGTGTCATCATACCCAGTCAGCAAAAACACCCAGACTTGAAAATCATAGCACGAAAACGATTTTAGTTTGTTCGACCTTTCCCCGTTCAGCGTTGCTCTGCTGTATTTCCATTCTGCTTCTGTTATGCATAATCAATCGATAAATACTTGTGCGTGTGTGTGTGTCTTTGCGTTCACCTGGGTTTGCGTGCTCTCTATGTGTGTGTTAGAGGAGCTGCTGAACCGCGGACGCTGCCAGGTGTGTGTGTGCCTCGAGGTGGAGGAGCTGAGGAGTCAGGTGAACCGTCTGCAGAGCAGGAACCGAGAGCTGGAGCTGCACAGCAGCGGCAGGAACAGTGACCACGCCCGGCAGATACGACAGGTCACTCACAAACACACACACACACACACACACACACACACATACAAACACACACACAAAAATGAATAAAGTGCAGGTACATGTGCATATTAAATATGACATCCCGCATGCTCTCTATTCTGCCATTAAGTCTGTTTTTATTATGCCTCAAAAGTTATTTGAACTCATACGTTTAAGCACCAAGGTTATAGTTAGTTATAATGTTGTAATGCACTGCATTATATCCAGATGTGTTTCCAATAGTCTGCCCTCCACACATATGGAAATATAGAGAACAAAAATGTAGAAATTCTTCTCAATAGAATGGCATGCATTAGAGTGCAAACCTCCAAAAAAGCCCAACAGTCGTAATGAAGCATCATTCACTAGAGTTTTTGTGTTTTCAAACTAAATTCAGATTGACATTTTTTGGATCTCCACCGAATTTCACACACTCCAAATATCCATGATTTTCAACCCTGAAATATCAAATTATGAAAAAAGTCTTATCTCACAATGTTAAAGGAAAAAGAAAAAATGAATCCTAGTTCTGTGATTCGGATCCACATAAACACTTAATGGGTTCTTCCCTGGGTCGTGCTCCACCCCTCCACAAAATGTAATGGAAATTGGTTTAGTAGTTTTTGCGTAATCATATTAAATAACTAACAAACAAACACAACTGAAAACCCAACCTCCTAGGTGAGGTGCATATAATGTTGGCCCACACAACACCACCTTTCACCCTGACCTCAATAATAAACATATATATTTATTTAGTTTTTTTACATTTTTAGGATATTCTTAACTCTTAAGCCCTTATAAAGTGGCCACTGAGTGTTTGCTGTGTGTGTTTTTAGCACGCGGAGGCCCTGTCCAGTTTGCGTTCAGAGATGGTGAGAGCCCAGACAGAGGAGCTGCGTCGCATCCAAAAGCATGCAGACGACGAGAGGGACAAACTGCAGAAGGAGATAGACAAAGAAAGAGAGAACCTGCAGAAGGAGAGGGAGCGGGAGAAGGACCAGCTGGAGAAGGATAGAAACCGGATGCGCAGGGAGAGGGAGGAGGAGAAGGAATGGCTGCACAAACAAGGGGAAGATGTCAAAGAGCGTCTGCGTCAGGAGAAGGAGGAAGAGGTGGACCGACAGCGCAAAGAACTGGAGGTGGAGAGGGTCCGCGTCCGGTCCCAGCTGGACAAGAGCATAGAGCAGGTCGAGGCGGAGAAGGCCAATGTGCAGCAGAGGCTGGAGGAGGAGAAGAGGAGGTTGGTGGAGAAGGCGGAGGAGGACAGGAGGAGGCTGAAGGAGCAGGTGCGGAAGGCGATAGAGGAGGTGATGAGGAGACACGCGGCCGAACTGCACAGCGTCCAGGAAGCTCTGAGCTCGGAGAAGAAGACGAATCAAGAGGTCAGCATCATGGGGAGGGAGCGTTTATTCCATTTAACTAGTAACACTGCTAGAATAGTTACTTTAGGCAGATACAGCAACTACCAGACCTACATCTATACATACATAACATAACATAACACATAATTAAGATTAACAGCAGGCAGAGGTGGAGAAAATATATTTCACTTGAGTAAAAGTACAAATATATAGATGTACTGAATGTAAAAGTAAAGTTAACAAATTAACTTTTCTACCTTAGTTAAGTTAACTACTTACTTTAAAATGCACTTTAAGTATTAACAGTATTTAACACTTGCAGAGTGTGGCATAATGCCTAATGTAATGGTCGACTGCATGATGATGACTGAGTCTCGCCTTCTTCAGCCGGTTCAGGTTTTTTCTTTTTTACCAGGGAGGCAGGAGGCGGGGTCTAATGTTACCTGCCCGCTCTGATTGGATCAGTGAACCAATTTCCCTGTCATTACTGGTTACTTTTAACACTGTAAAAAAACACAGTGTTAATGTAAGACAGTGCTTTGAAATTGTTTGGGTGAAGTAGAAAGTATGCAGATAATTCCTGATATAAGTAGTGGAGTAATAAGTACCTGAAATGACATCTACTCAAGTGAAGTGCAGATACATGCTAGAATGTACACAAATAAAGTAACTAAGTGAATGTACTTTCTTACATCCCAGGTTAAGGTGCAAAACTGGAAAATTATTTTACAGGTATAGAACTAAGCTGACAACCTGTTTAACTATTACCTGTTTGAATGGGTGTGAATGGGAGAATTTAAAGCTCTGAGTCGCCTGTAAGATTGCATCACATCTATATCCCTACATCCCATCAACCAATTACACTACATTTCTAAACCAATACTTCGATATATACTGTTAATGATTAGTAGAGATTTGACATTATGAAAAGATACGTTTCCTCTTTGCCTTTCTGTGGTGCAGTGAGGCTCTTTAGAAGAAGAAGAGGACAGTTTTTGCCGTGTTGTTCCCCTGTATGAGAATTTTAAAAATAGCCTACTGTGCTCCTCGGCTGCCTGCTCATAGAGGCTTAATTACTTTAGTTTCACTTTCAGTCAGACTTGGGATGTTATTATTTTGGATACAGGGCTGAGCTGCCACGCGTCCTGTCACACAGCTGCGACAGTAATACTCTCCCTGCCCTGAATCCGCCTGACGGTAAAAAGCTTCAGACACGTTTTGGGCTCGTGGCTCCTTAACAGAGGAGATTAATCATTTTCTCTGTGTTGGATTTGAATGTTTCAGAGGCCTGAAGAGGGGACATTTCACAGTAATTAGGGAGATAAAAAGCGAATACCAGACAAATGTATATAAAGCAATTGTGCAGCATTTGCATTTCTTTTCTGGTCGTATCTGCTGTCCTGTTAATCATGTCTCGCCCCCAGGCTGAGAAACACTGTTTTAAAACAGCGTGATTCATTAATACTTTTTGCTCTCAGTGTGGAAACATAAATAGATTTTATCCCACAATGACTTCTCCTTTGAGACTTCTTGTGGATTTCATTATGATTTATAGACAATAGCTGTGTCTCAATTCAGGGACTGCATCCTTAGGGGGACGCGTTCTACCCGACCCACGAAGACCCCCTCCTGGGCCCGGTAGAACGCCAAGGCTGAGCCGAAACGACACGTCTGGTCTAGACAGCTTGTCCTGCCTAGCAACAGAGCTGAAGTGGAAAACACAGAGAAAGTTGTAATGCCCTTTGGCTTTTTAACATGTTTATCGTTAGCTGTTCAGATGAGTTGAAAGCGTGATACTCAAGCACTGGATATCTCGTCCCTTACCAACACCATTCCCTCTTTGAAGAATGGCTGATCACTGCAGCACAATGAATCCTGGGATAGTTTGGGTAGGGAAGGATCCACCCATTGGAGTCTTTGTTTCTTGGGGTTGGATCAGGGTGAGAAGCTGCTATTGTCTATAGCAGCTTCTCACTGCTGCAGGCTCCTTCATTTGAAATGACAAATGAAGGAGGGATTTGTCGTTTTCAGGAGCCTTTGAAATGAGACAATCTAGTCGCTACGCTGGAGATGCAATTGAAAGATGCAGCCTCTGAATTGAGAAACAGCTAAAGACCATGTTCACACACCGGCCATAGACAATAGCAGCTTCTCACCCTGTTCATGATGTCAAGGGAAAATGCCTGCCATGTGAACATGGTCCATTTTTAATTAGTATCATTTACGAGCTCACAAAAGAAAAACTGTTTATGTAATAATTTTTCATGATGATGATTCTTCTTGGAAGGTGTGTGCACGTTCGGAAGAGGAGAGGAGACGCGCTGAAGAGCTCCGCAGCGGACTGGAGAAGGAACGAGAGGAGCTGAGGACGAAACTAAAAGATTCTACCGATGAGGTCAGAGGTCAAACTGAGCTTCCATCAGCTCAAATAACACCAGATAAACCGGTTTGTAAGTCAAAACACTCGATTGTCGCCGTGCTCTCAGATCAGTCGGCTGGAGTCAGGGATCCAAAAGCAAGAGAAGAATGAAAGAGTGGCGCCTGAAGCCGCCGCCTCATGCGGACCACACTGCTCCCGTCAGGAGGAAGAGCTCCAGCAGACTCGGAGTCGACTCGCCCGGGTTCAGGAGGAGGCTGAGAGGCAGCGGGATCGGCAGCAGCGGGAGGTCGCGTCCCTGCGGGCTGACAAACACCGGCTGGAGGAGAAGGTCCTAGAGCAGAGCCGACTGAACACGGAGAGGAGCCTCCTCGATCCGGGCCAGCGGCACACTGAGGACCGGATCAGGTAGTGTGAACGCAGGACCCGCCAGAATCGCTTAGACTCACATGACAAGGTCTTTACTCTGATTGGGATCTACCCCCCCCTGCCCTCCTCTGTGATGATCACTAGGAAAATGATCACAGTTAAGAATCGAATCCTTGGAATTGGTGCTCACAACGACCGGCGACATTTTCTTCCTTTGCCAGCAAAAACATTATACACAAACCATTAAACCATGGGTATACATCAATAACCTTAGAATTAATATCACAATCCAAAAAAACATTTTCCTAAATGGTTTTCAGAAGACCACTTGGTCTTTCTGTCTGTCTTTTATAGTGACTCTTCATATCAGGCAGTTTCCTTTTCATTCTATACCGACTGTAATCAGGGTATAATGCATAAAATACTCTGAGAGAGCATCTTCGGCCAAGCCCCACTTGTGAAAACCACATTTTAATTTGTGGACTAAATCACACACATCCAACATCAATCCTCTAAACATGCCTGAATTTGTGTAATTAAGATCCATTAATTATTCTCTGTGAAATTAGTGAACATTTAGAAAAACGCTCGCATTGTTAAAGAAATAGAAAAGGAGAGAACGATTCATGGATCTTCTTCCTCGGGGCAAACACCACCCTCCAGAAAATATCACGGAAATCACTCGAGTAGTTTTGGTGTTTTCCTGCTAACTAACAAACTGATGGAAAACATAATCTTGGTGGAGATAATGATGCATTCCTCAAACAAGTGAAGTGAACTTTCTATGTAGCAAGTGGAAGTCAAAAGCAGTTTTGCCTGGAGGTTAACTCCGCCTCTCTTCCTGCTCCGCTGCGTGCCTGCAGGGCCGAGTGCGAGGACCGCCTCAGAGCGGAGTTCAGGATCGAGATGAACGCTGCCGTGGCCGAGAGCGAACAGAGGTGGCACAACCGGGAGCAGGAGCTGCAGACCCAGGTGACGGAGCTGCAGAGTCAGCTGACCGAGGTGAGTCCTCTTTATGAACCGGTGCTTACAGCCACGCTGATATACGACTTGTGTCTCGTTCACCCATTAACTCACCGATGACGCAGCATCAGGAGCAGTGAGGGGTTCGGTGTTTCAGTTTCGATGTCCTGCTCAAGGAGATTTTAATCAGGAGAAGCAAAATGAGAATGAAATGAAATTTATGGACCCCAGTGGGAGGTAAAATGCACTGTAAGCAGTCTTATGAATTTGGTGCTTCAGATATATGGTGAAGGCTTCCCCCCCGGGGGGCCTAGACACTGGTGCTGAGGAATGAAGCATGAAGATGGGACGTCTGCTGCTGAGATGAGTAAGTCATCCCCAGGGGCTGAGGTGGTGCAGGGGTGGAGGTGGGTCGCTCAACTATATGGCAGAAGGGAGAGTAGAACGTTTTTAACGATGACAGTTTACAGGTGATTGGCTCAAGGCTAGCGTGTCAGGCTGTGATTGGAAGAAAAGAGAGAATAAGCTGGTGGAGCCTGGAGATGGTGGTAACTGTGCATGTGATGCGGGAGGCTTGAAGAAAATCGTCCTGACTCAACCGTATCTTTGTTTTATTACAACTCGCTCTCTGGCCGAGCTGGGGTTCGAAACCTGACGATTTACACACTTGCAGGGGGAGGGAATGAAGTTTTTTCTGGAGTACGATGACCATTAACTAGCTAACAGATGTATTGACATATCTGAGTATTATGATCAGTGGTACCATGAGTCCTCATGTGGAGCAGCTTCATTGGAGAAATAGATCGAAAACATTGTGAAGATTTTATGTTCCTTCCTCCAGTTGTTTGAATAGAACGGTATTATAACTCAAACATGTGGTGAATTTTGTCTGATCTTCCTCTGACTTTACTCTATGTTGTGCTGACCTTGGATAGAGAGGCTAAGCGAAAAAGCTAAATTAACAAAATAGACCCTGAACAACTAAAATCACAATAACATGGAGGACTGCTCTATATCCTGCGTCACATTTCTCTCCAATAATTTTTGAAACAACATGAGGATCAGATGATTTTCTACATTCAATGCCTTGTAAAAAAAACTAATGGTTATACTCATCAGCATCAATTAGAAGTAAAAACAGTTTTATAATGAAAATAACCCTGACGTGACCTGGGGGTCGTGACTTTGGCTCGGAGGCTTTACATTTTAAACAAAGAGACAGAAATCAGCCTCGAGTGTCCCCAAACTTTATGGAAGTCGCTGGAGAACTCTTCTAATTAGCTCCATCAGCATTATTGTCAGTGCACAATGGCACTCTGCTTTATTTATTAGTTTTTTTTGGAAAGCTGTCGCAATCTGCAATTTCTGAAACAAAAGCGACATCTCCAATTTGATTCAATGCCTGCAGTAAATCCATGGTCTCTGGATTAGTCCTGATGATGTTCTTGATGATGTTCTTGATGATGTTCTTGCCGATGCAGCTGGAGAAACAAAGGGCGGGCCAGGGAGACGATTGCCACGGCCCCCCTGAGATTGACAGGCTGAGGAAAGAGGTCCAGGACACCAAGGAGATCAACAAGAAGCTGAGGGATCTGCTGCAGGTACAGAGCTCGTCTTCAAAGCTCGTGTGCGGTTCTTCTTCGTAGGTTTTCTCTGTAATGAATAATTTAGTGGCCTTGCTGATAGAGCTGGAGAGCTGGAGAGGCAGCATTACGTTATTCTACGAGCGTGTGCATCAGAGCCGAGTACACGCGTGTGATCTCAGCGAGTGTCGAGAAGAATGTAAAAAAGAAACGTGTGTTTATGTGTTTGAGGAGCCGCAAGCCCAGTCGCTCACCGAGGAGAGACAGAGTCACGCCGCGGTTCTGCAGACGCTGGAGAGACAGGCGAAAGAAGATCTGCTGTCTGAGAGGAACAGACTACAGACAATGCACCACCTGGAGCTAGGTAACACACACACACGCCCACGTACACACACACGCAAACACACATGAGCACGTGCACAAACGCACACAGACGGCAACACACTCCGCTTGACACGTACACAGCTGCACACAAACGTACACACGGTGATGTACACATGGAGATTATAAATTCAACAGTGGAGTTGCTATTGCCATGGATACACTTCACCATGGCAACAGCAGAAGGGTACCTGTTACAGTGGGCCGAAATGATTTTGTTTTCTGTACATGCTCCCTGTGTGTGTGTGTGTGTGTGTGTGTGTGTGTGTGTGATATCAGATAAGCAGCGTGCAGAGTTGACCCAGCAGCACACCGAGTGGAGCAGGCAGATGACCCAGAGGCACATGCAGCAGATAGAGGACCTCCAGGCTCAGCTACAGGCACACACACAGATGATGGCACTGCAACAGGTGAGACACACACACACACACACACGTTTGTACCTCTAGCTTAGTGAGACACTCGTGATAATGCAGGTCCCTAACACTTGCTCTGATCTTAACCATCACATCTAAATGCCTCACCCTGACCCTGACCCTGACCGTGACCCTGACCCTGACCCTAAACTAAGCCTAACCCTAACAAAGATATCTGTCCAAGTACACACACACACATACACGCACACACACTGCAATAACACTTTTACTTTTCCTACAGATACTCTTGTTCACAAATAAACACACACCCCTTACTCTCTGTGTGTTTAAGACCGACACTCGCTCAAGAATGAACATAGATTAAACAGTATATGTGGACATACAAGCAAAAGGTTGGAATGGAAATTGATACATTGCATGTTGAGGGAAGGGGTTGAGCCGAAGATGCGTGACATGATAGGCCGGTCCAGGAGGACGCAGTGGGGACTGGGCGGAGGGAGACTCAGGGTGCCTGTTCTGTCTGAGGTGTCAATTCCACCCAAAGCCATCCAGACAATACATAGAATGAGACATACAGGAAGTGTGCACCAAACGGAATAAGAAGGGGAGAATGAGGGAGGGAAGAGAGGATCATGATCAACAATATGAATAAAATCCTCTGTTGTGTAGGTTATTACCTGCAGCAGCGTGAGTCAATATAACAGCATTCTGAATCCTGGAATTACCGCAAATATTGACAATGTGTATTCAATATATGCATGTTTTGTGTGTATCTGTGTGTGTGTGTGTGTGTGTGTGTGTGTGTTTGCAGGATTTGAAGCAGCAGAATCAGTATCAGGTGTTTGAGCGACAGCTGGACGAGAGTCGCTGCAGCGTGCTGGAGCTTCAGAGAGAGAATGCAACGCTCAAGAAGCAATTAAAGGAGAGGTAAAGAAAGAAGGATTCATCTGACGAGACTGTTTTATAAGTAATGTGTCACATAAACTGCGAGATGCTCATTAAGGGGATGCATTCAGATTAATTGTTTTCTTCCAATCAACAACCCAGAGCAAGTAATTATAAAAGACAAAGAAAAGCATAAAATAGGCACTTTTCCTTCAGCTGCATGTTCAGCATTATCGCGCATTGACTCTTAAATTGCATAGCAGATTGGACGTTTTCTAGAATTTGGGGATGTTATGTCTGTGTGATGTCACAGCCCCAGCTCTGTTAGTGAAAGACTGAAAAACAGCTGGTGGAAAAACAAATTTGCTCGTGAGCGGCTCTGAAGCTCTCGGGCCGAGTAAAAATAGTCATTTGGGAGCTTTGGAGGTGCTGGTTTATTTTCGAACTTCAAACAAAGGCTGTCAGTGTTTCTCGCTGCTGTTTTCCTGTCTTTAACCATCTCCTTGCTGTAGTTTCTTATTGCTCAGCAAGACAGGGTGTGTAGAACTATTCTATGTATTTTTATTTTTTTTTACCCTATCTGCGATCAAGAGCATGGTGTTGCAGTTTGAGAGCAGGACGTATTTACACATGAGCACAGAAGCTGCACGAGGAGAGGAGTTGAAGCTGGGAATCTGAGTGCAAGGGCACAGTCTGAGCACAAGCAGGGAGCGTCCTACTCTCGGAATGAAAGACCATCCTCTTGCATTAAGAAGACAACAAACCCTTTGAACTATAGCAATGGATAGTTTGCCTTATTTAATATAATCTCAGCATTCTCGTTCTTTTGTAACAGGAGATGTAATAAACAGGATAAATCATCAGAGGTATTTCTGTCAGCAGTGATAGAGCTTTTTACAGACTAACTGCTAAACAGCTTTCACGCTTTACAGTGTTTACAGTTTCAATTTCCCATTATTACATTCCCGTTCTTCTCCTCTACATCCCTCTTCCTCTCTATCTCCCGTCCCTTCCCAGATCAGCGCAGAAGAATCCTGAAGTCAAGGAGAAAGAAGAGGAGACCCCAGAGTTGAGGAAGAAGAGAGACGCCCAGCTCGAGGAAGAAGCACAACGTCTGAAGGAGGAGGTGGAGAAGCTGCGGGTGGAGATGGAGAAACTGGAGGAGTCGCAGAAACTCTGGGAGGAGCGGAAAGAGGAGGACGGGAAGGAAGAGGAGCCGGACGAGGAGAGGACGAAGGAGCGGGACGAGGAGAAGAGGCGGGAGGAGGTGGAGGAGATCCGGAGAGAGCACAAGAGGGAGATGCAGAGCCTGGTGTCCGAGTACAGCAGCGCCCAGACGCACCTGCAGGCTCGAATAGTGGCCTTGGAGAACGAGTGAGTAGAGGGGCGGGCGCGTGGGAAGCGTGCGAGGGGTCAAACTGAATACACACCACACTGAGCGTCGGTGCGGGTATGTGAGAAAGTGTGTGTGCGTTTGTGTATATGATTTAACTGCAGGCTGCGTGAGCGGGAGGAGCGCTGCAAGAGGAGGGAGCCGCGGTGCGACGACCTGCAGTTGGGGAGGCTCCAGGAGAGACTGACGGAGAGAGAGCAGCTCATCAAACGACTGGTGGTGAGGTCCAAACACAGCCGTCCTCATCCGGGTCTCAGCTGTCGCTACACAGTTCAAAAAAACAACATGCAAGGACATTTCTTAAAAAGCAAGTTTATGGAAAAACTGTGTTATGATTGAAAGCTTCAGAGATAGTGAGGAAAACCTTGAGTTGAGATTGTTTGAATTTTCCACAGAGGTAAGTTAACATGGGGAAAACAATTAGTGTATTCCTTTATCTTCTGCCGTCATGCCTGCCGAGGATAAACGTGCCTTTTACCAGTGTCCTCTGCCACAGTGCTGTGTGTGTGTGTGTGTGTGTGTGTGTATCGACCATCTGTGTGGCATGAGGCAGGCGTAGCAAAGCAAGTACACCCCCCAGATACGACTCTTACACAACATCAACACCGACTGTGAACAAGGCCAATGAAAGTCCTTCCTCGTCCTCCTTCCCTGCAGGAAGAGAGGCATCAGCTGCAGCTCCACCCTCCCGCAGCCGGGGACAGCAGCACCCTCAGGCTCCGTGACAGCAAGTCCCGCCCCGGGAGCGTCACGCCAACCATGAGGGTGAGTTTGTCAGTTCGCCTCATGCACATGATGGATTCGTCAAAAAAAGGCCTCCTTCCAGCCAGAAGGGCTCGTTGGGCTGAAGCCAATTTAGGTTTTTGAAGCAGTTGTCGTTAGAGCTGCGTCCACCATCAACCACACTGCTGTCACTCACCTTCTGCTTTTAGCCAAACAGATACAGAGAACCTTTCTCAAGGATAATGTAATGGAATGTATAGTCAGAAAAACACTTATGTATGTCATGACTCTGGACTAAAGAGTTTTTTATTGGACACTTTTCTTTGTGGATATTTCGCTTGTGTTTGGTGTTTTTTCCCCCCTGAGTTCTCGGTTTCTCGTTTTATTTTGAAGTTTTTACTCCTTGTGTGTCTGTAGCTCTATTTCCTGTCTTTGTCTGCAACATGTCTCATGTGTGTCACCTGTGTCCAATCCACCCCCCCTCCCTTGTGTATATAAGTCTCTGTGCTTCCCTTGTCAGTTTGTCGTCTTGTCATTGTGGTTCATTTGCCAGGTTTCCAGTGTAGTTCTTGTTCCGAGGGTTTTCTATAATTTTTTCCATTTAGCTTTGTTTGAGTCTTTAGTTTCAACTGTTTTTTGGACTTTGTCTTTGTACGTACCCTTGCCTTTAATGAAATGGCACTTTTGTTTTGTTACTGAACTTGGGTCCACCTGCACACCATAACTTTGACACCATGAAAGTAGTAAAAAAATATAAATACATTCAGCTTTGCTTCAAGGTAAAAAAAAAATAGATAATAGAAGCAGTATGGGATATTGCACATGATATTGAAATATTCCACATTGTCACCATAATGCCGGGTCAGGCATCGGCAAGTGCTCATATGTACCGGTAAGATACCACGTCTTTAAAGTTTAAGTGGAAATCACTTCTTCATTGATCCAAAATGGAAGTTGTGCTGTACCTTTTATATTGTGCGAAGGAGAAGTAAGTGGTCGTGTAGAGTTACCCGGAGGTACCTGAAATTTTGGCAATGTGGCAATATTTCACGCTTGAGTACTACAAGTAAAACAAGACTTTAGGTTCAAGGGCTGTTTCCTGTACTCCTGATTTATTTATTCATGTTAGTAGTACACAGCTGTTATATACATTATATAAGGTGTTGTTCTTTTTCAAATGAGCCGGATCAGTGCATCGAACAGTGAATTGACCGATACACAAAAATCCAGGTATCAGAGTCAAGGTATCAGGAAGGACAACTGATATGGGAACAGCTCTACTATCATTGAAATGACAGTAAACCAACCTCTGCTCTTCCGACAGAGGAAACGCGTGGAGTCTCCGCCTCGCGTCACCAGCATCCCCAGCGCCGGCCCCTACGACAGGAGCATCCTCCTCCCGCAGTCCTCCTCCTCGTCTTCCTCCTCCTCCTCCGTCCATCAGCACTCGTCCTCCACCCTCCCCCACCAGTCCACCTCCCACCCTCAGACCACCCCCCACTACTCCTCCTCCTCCCTACCGCACAAGCACACCTCGCTCTCCCTCGGCCAGCAGGCCTCCCCCTCCCTGCCCCGCTCCACCAGGTCCCGGACGTCCTGCATCCCTCCGACCCCGGCGCCCACCGCCCCGCTCCCCGTCTGCCCGTCAGCGCAGACGGGGATCCGCTACGTGTCCCCCTCCTGCCAGGAGCCCCACGCACACCTGCAGGCCCAGTCAATCAGGTACGGAGGTTGTTAACGGGGATGTTAGAGATCTGAAGAGAAGGGGAAGCTGCACACTCATAACCCTGAAGCATTTATTTCAACATATTAATATATATATATATATTTAAACATGTTTTTACATTTAGTAAATTTGACCTAAAACAGCATTTTTACAGATTGCACTTTTTTATACCACACCCATTCAACAACTGTTTCACAGGACAAAGTGTGAAAGTATGATGGAAAACTTGCAGAAACAATATTATATCGCATTGTTCAGTGCTCCCCTAAAGTTTATAACATAGCATCTCTTATTATATAATTAATTTGATTGATGTGTCTTGTCTTGAATAAGCTGCATAAAAGGAAAGGATGGATTAACCAATTAAAAATAAAGAACTATTTAAAGAGTTTGCTAAAATCAACTGGTGCAATTGTTCAGTTGCACTCAAACGTGGATTGATTAGATTTCAGTGATGGAGGTCATGGTCACCTCATTGCACAACAGCTGGGTGTTGGTTCCTTTTCTGGTCCGTGATTGTCAAGTTTTCCATTATGATGGACAAAGAGATTTGGCCTTTTGTAAGATTAACAGTTGTTAGTCTGTTGATGTGTCCCAACTTATATTTATTTGTATTTGTTTGTGTTTATATCCTTGTGGAAGGTATCAGTTCAAACGAAGACTCACTTTTACTTTGTATTTGTTCAGATTTGAGTTTAGAATTCAATTAGTGTGCAGCTTTCCCAGGTTTTTAACCTATAAGCCAGCACCACGGTACATGGAGTGTATTTAACCTGTTTTTTCTTTTTTTTTTAAGCACTTTATCAATTAACCGTTTTGTCCTGTGTGTTTTGTAGGGGCCCGTACCTGGAGCCGAGGGGGACAGACGGGCTGAAGCAGGAGTGGTTCACCAAATACTTCTCCTTTTGAGCACAAAGCACACACACACACACACACACACACACAAAACAGACACATACACAGCAGCTGCAAGTACATCTCATAGACAGTTCATTGCTTCTTATCGAATCCGTTTGCTTTCCACATACACACAACCTTGAAAACACACTCACACATCACCACACACAGACATGACAACATTAACATATGGGCTCATCACCAGCAAGGCCATCTCTAACATTGCCTCAAAGCTCAACCAAAAAGTGCTTCTCAAACACATGCCTGACCTCTTCTCAGAACATTGGCCTGCCGGATCTTGTTTGTATAGTTTGGAATGTCTTCATGTGTGTGTGTGTGTGTGTGTTGTGTTTTTTTTAAAGCAGTCTTCCTTTTTTTAATGCAACTGTTGCTCTGATCTCATCACACGGTTATTCCAGGCAAGTGTACATTTCTAAAAAATCTTCAACCAAGGGTGTCTTTCAGCCAAGATTCCTCGTCAAGACGGACACACACACACACACACACACACGACTCACCCTACCAAAATGACGCTTGTCTCAATGCAAAAATGTATAATAATCTTAATGAACAAATTAAATAAAATATTTTGTTTTTGTACGAGCGTCTTCGTGTACACATCCACACGCCCATGCAAGTTGTACAAGGTGAAGCTGAGATTACAAGATGGATGATCTACATTTTCTTTCTAGTTTGAGATAGGAGATTTGCATTAAATCCTTTATTGCAGTTTATGTAAATTTATATCACGTGGTCACATTTCTGGAAAACCGACGGAGAAACAATCAAATGTTTGACTGGATAGAATGAAATTCAGTCTGATTTTAAACAGTCAAATTTTCTAATAGTGATAGGAAACAAAAAACAAGGCATACAGTCATTTATTATGTGTAAGAATTGCTGACATATCACATTTTAGTATTTCTCAAACATGATAGTCGAACAATTACTTAGACCTTGTTTTAGTCACAATTTTCGCATGGTCATTTTAACAACCTTTGTGGAATGACAGTTACACTGTACATTAAGTGACCTCCATCCGTCATTGTGTTACAAAGGAAATCAATAATCGACTTTACATATCAGAGATCATGAAGGGCGAGTGGGCAGCTGAAGCAAGTCGACTATCGACGACCCGCACACATTCTACCTCCTAAACATTAAAAGACTGGTTGAGTGTCCTCACACTTCCTGTGTTCAGTGCTACTGGAACATGGGGCAGGTGTGTAGCGCCTCGCTGGCCGAGCTATACTGGAGGATGTTGTCATAGAAACGAGTGAGCGCTGCTCGAACGTCCTTGGCCCCCCTCCCTCCCGAGCTGCGGTACTTCATGGATAGTAGCTTGGAGCACAGGTAGTGGAGCCACAGCACGTTGGTATGGGGGTGGAAGCCGTTCCAGTTGTTTCTGAGTCGGACGGAGAGAGCAACAGAGGATCAATGAATCCTGAGTCATAAATGTAATGCAACAAATCAACAGAATTATCCAAAAAAAAAGACTGATTATATGCGTTTGACATTTTGGGCAAATCACAAATCATAGAGAGAAGAGGTAGATGAGAAGATCGATCCCATCCTCACATCTATCCACAAAATATGAAGCTGTATCCAGGAGAAAGTTTGCTTAGCGTTGAAGCTGCAGTGGGTAGGATTTGGAATAATAACATCACAGTAACATGAGAGCTGCTGCTGTGCACGAGCAGTGGTCGGGCACTCGTCCTGGCTCTGATTGGTGGTTTAGAAAGGTGCTGACAGGGGTTTCTTTTTTTTACAGGGACAGGCTGTTTCCAGCCTTTTATTCTAAATGAACATCTGCTGGCTGCAGCTTTACATTCACAACAGAGTTTTTCATCTTCTCAAAAGTTCTATAATAAGAAAAACCTCAGTGTTTGAAATGTCTTATCACTGCTTTGACTTTTGGACGTCGTAATGATTCACTGAGCATGAATCAAGTCTATGTTTTTGCTCTTCTTTTCTTTGTGTTTAATAGGTTCAAATTCATTTAATGTATATGACTAATCTGTTCTATATGAAACATTTACAGTGAGACCCACATTAAATGTCACAGTCACTGACACATAAAGGCACTGACCCATTCTCCTGTCTCATCAGCCTGTAGATATCAAACTGGTAATCTCCCTGGCCCATGAAAAGCTCCTCGTCCTTTGAGATGTCACAGGAAACCGTCAGATCATCTGGAGACAACAGAGCATATGAAGAGGGTTTGTCAGTTTAATAGCGTCATATATTTTGTGCATTACTCCATAAATTGAGCCATTCAAAATAAGACTGAAGTGGAGCATTATCTCACCGATCGCTAGCCTGGAGAGGGAGTAGTCAATGATGCGGACCAACACCCCTTTGGTTTCCAGAGAGTGGACCGTTCCGTTCAGGAGGAAGCTCCCAGTCTTCTGCTTGGTTGTTTTGACCAACACATTGCCCCAGTGAAGGTCCCTGCAGCAAACAGCACAAGGGAAGACGACAAACACACACCACACACTACATTAGGGCTGGGTACTGATATTTAATTGAACCAACCGGTATCCTTAGATACTATAGAGTATTAAAAAATACCTCATAATTCTGTATCAAATTTTAAATACTTATACCAAACTTAAGCCAAGCACTTAGTAAAATGTTTGCTGATTCTCATTGGTAGGTTTTAGAAATTTGAAGATAAAAGCTCTTATGAAATTAGAATTATACATATTTGTCCTCTGACATTCCAAAAGGCCAGATTTCGTTCACAGTGATCATCAGAGTAATCTGTAGTTGTCACCTAAAAGTTTTTAATGTCTTGTGGACTTTTGCAAGAATCTTTCTACGAGTCCCCTCACGATACAGCAACAAAGGCAGGGAAGAACAAAGCTGCAAGCTGGTGACATGGCTGTCAAATAAACATTCATTTTATTTAGGACGGAAACACGCTGGAAACATTTGGTGGAGATGGTGTGTGTGTGTGAGTGTGTGTGTGTGTGTGTGTGTGTGTGCACATGCTCTACCTATGTTCAAAGTGTAGCTCCTCCTCAGCAACAGCCAAGGCGGCAGTAACCTGATGAAGGATGCTCTTCGCCACTGCCAAAGATGCAAGCTTGATGACACAAGAGAGGCTTGAATTAAAGACTGAATATGTATTTCCATAAAGCAAAACCCTTTTCGTGGGTTTAGAATAAGACCCAACTGTTCTTTTAACTAATGCTGCATTTGAAACAGCTCAGCCTCTTTGTGCATTGTTTCCAGCATTCATATTCAAGGTTTTAACTGACAAAGTTATAAAGACTCATTTCAGGACAATGCTGTCTTAACCCATCGTTGTTAAAGGTCATTATTTGTATACTTATTGTGCAAATGTAATGAGCTGCTGTCGTTGTGATGCTCGTACCGTTCCATTGCTGTTCTCGAGATCGACGCCTCCAAACTCAAACTCCAGGATTAGGAACAACTGATCCTCCTCAAAGAAATCTGTGCAAAGAGCAGCAGAGAAAGATCCAGTGAAAGAGAGAAACAGATCACACGGTCATTCAAAGCATTGTGTTGGATCACGTTGGAAAGGGCCCTGATGAGGATTAAATGATAAACTGCATTTTTATTATTAAACTCAATCCAGCCAATCTTGAAAAAAAAAAGAAATGCCTCTGAGCTGCCATCACTTCAGCCTCAAAAACACATAGCAGAGATATAATATGACTCTAATGTTAACGTGCTTTTGTCTCACTGACCTGGTCTGTCATTCTCCGAGCCTTTCTGTTGGTCAAATTTGTCCCAAGCATTCAGGAAATCCGGAGGGTAACAGCCTCGAACGCAGTGGAGACTGTGAGGGGACAACACATCGAGTCACATCATCACTCAAAACTGCTGAGACGCCGACAGACAAAGGAAAAAAGGAAAAGAAAAAGGAGCAGGCAGAGTGCTTACTCATTGAGTCCAATAAAGCTGTGAGTCTGGTTTTGTTTCTTCTCTTTCAGGCTGCTCAGCTCCCTGCCAGAACAAAGAAACACACACATAATGCTGTTGAGTTTCAATTACCCAGGCATCACTAAATTGAAAGATTCACATCATATGTATACGCTTATGAAACATGCATTCCTTATATATTGGATTACACTATTTATATCATAGTGGCTACCCCTGTGAAATGTAGCATTGGTTTCATTCCTCTTACTTTGAGATTATAATCTCGTGGAGAATCTCTCCAAAGATCTTCTGGGCCTCTCCGTTCACCTTCTCACTGCCCTCTACTGGAATTATCTGTCAAGACAACAACCACAAATGTTTGCAAGGAACATTTGTGACAATTTTATTTTACAATTGAACTGTGGTTTTGGTATCACAGGGTTTCTGCAGGTGGAACAAGTTCAAAAACCAAACTTACAGTCTGTGTTAAGACCTACAACACACAGACATTACAAACCATGCAGGTCGCTAAGACTCTTGAAAAAAGAAAAGAACATTTTGAAAGCATGACAGAAGTAGCTTTAAACGAATGTTAACATCATTAATTAAGTATAACTGAACACATATAACACCTAGTACATAATAGTTTACCTTTTCTAGGCCTGACATTTTATTTTACACTTTTTAAAGCTTATTTAAAAAAGCTTATTAAACGTGTTATGCTTTGGTACCTTTTAAACTATACACAACATCCCTCAATGTGGGGTGGTACATGGGATTATATATATGGTTAATTTCATATCCAGTAAATACACATACTTTGAGAGCAACCGTATCCCCTGAGGCGTTGGTGGTGGAAAAGACTTCGCCAAAGGTTCCCTCCCCGATCTTCACGCAGCGTTTCATACGGTGAGGGAGGATACTTTCCTCCCAGGGCAGAGGGTGCTTCTGGCCACACTCTGCATACACCTTCTCTGCGTCCGACAGATCTGCGTCCTCACACTGCAGCAGAAGAGAGGAGGCAGGAGGTGACACACAAACACAGGCTGGGGATGTGTCATAACTCATTCACAGTCTGTATGTTGAACGTTTGTAGTTCAAACATCTGTTTTATGTTCTCAGTGCAGAGTTTCTTAAATATTGGAAATTTGTATTGGTCTGTCTGACAAAAACACAACTTTATAATCTTCATGAAGCCAGGATTTACTGTACGGCTGTTGTATTCGAAAATGTCAAGTGTATTTGATTTCTCTTTTAAATGTGTCATTGTTGCAGATGTGTGCTGTAACTGTGTGCCGTACCGGAGAGTCATGGCACAGCTGTGACTGGAGGTGTCTGGGGAGCAGCGTCCGAAACGGTGTGGCAAACAGATCCTGGCTGAGCTCTGCTAGAGCCGTCCGCCCCGGAGAACCTGACAGATGGGAACTACTGAGATGCACTATTGAGAGAGAACGACAGAAAAGAGAGGGAGAGATGTGTTAACAGACAAATTACAATTACAACAATAAACAATAACAATTTAACCGAGAGAGTATTTATAATTCATGCCTTTGCGATGAACCGAGAGGGCGGCCTTGAGTCGGCTCCAGGTGTGTGTGTTTGGTGTGAAGTCGGCCAGCAGAGATGAGAGGTTGAGCGGGTTCACTTTCACCGGGGTGGAGAAATTCATGACTGTTCCAAGCTCCTACACACAGGATGCAAATCACAGGTTGTCAACGATGCCACGGCTCAACCTTTAACCACTTTAAATGCTTCCTAGCACTTAACTGCAGTTAGTTGGGATTTAAGAAGCAAAAGCTATACACACATGGAACAAAAGTCAGTTTGTTTGTGATGAATGGATTCAAAAACACACAAGACAATGAGAGATTGAAAGAGTGTGATAATTGTCAGTGCACATTATTTGCATTTGGAAGTTTTTGTTTGGGCACCCCAGGCAATCAAACACATACAAGGTCCATTTCAACAAACTTTCCCAGCGTTGATAATAAATAAGGATTTTAGTTCAAGACCTCACTGGAATAAGTTTTCAATGAGAATAATAATTTCTACTTCAGCAAGGCAAGGCAATTTTATTTATAAAGCAAAGGATAAAGATAACCAAGGCCAAGTGAAGGAGTCCTTGAAGTAACAAAAACCTTCTGCGATTTGATGACAAACTGGGTCAAGGAATCTGGACAAAAGTGAAGTGCTCAGAGTTTTGATCACCACAACAAAAATTCCACACACTTCCATTATATTCATGCAGCAACATGAGTTTTAAACGTGGAAATCTCAAACCAAAACGACTTGCCATTTTATTAATTCGACCCCCCCCCCCAATATTTTGACATTTGAGTGAAGACCTTCACGGGAACCTGTCTTTTAAATGGAATTAGTGTGTAAGTAGAAGCCCTGCTGATGAACTTTGAATTTAGGAATTTAAAGACCTGAGAGTCACATGCCTGCCTGACTTTGTCAACAAATTAAAAAGTCCATGGATAAAGATGGCTTATTTTAACAATGGCTGACCAATAACTCAAACTGTCAGTCGATAAACCTTCCACTATAATAAACAGACATGTTTATGTGCATGTTGTCCTCACCCTCTGCGGTTTGTGTTTCGTGGAGATCAGATCGTTGATGCTGCAGTCCACAGGCTTCACATCGCCTGCCCTTGTGCGTGTGCTGCTTTTGTTTTTCCAACGGCTCACGCTCAGGCCGCTCACACACGCCTTCCTCGTGGTCCCAGGTTGGTCTGCGGAAGTGCTTCTCATTTTCTTGTCTCTCGGAGCCAGAGACAACTTTTGTCTTTTGGGCAGAACGTCACAGGAGCTCTTAACCACCTCTTTGTCTGAGGAAATCTTTTCTTCAGAGCTGGTTGAGCTCCACTTCTTCCTACTGACTTTCAGATTAGTGTTTTCATGACAGAGATTAGCATCACTTACAGACTGGTGGTCGTTCTGTATCTGTTCAGCACTGGCTGGGTCAGACATGGCCGAGGGTGATTTACGCTTTTTGTGTCTCAGCTGTGATAGAGTTAATCTCTTTATCTCCACAGCGGGTTTGACAGATAGACATTTCTCCTTCAGCATTGAGATAACCGCTGCC
This sequence comes from Platichthys flesus, assembly GCF_949316205.1. NCBI lineage: Eukaryota > Metazoa > Chordata > Actinopteri > Pleuronectiformes > Pleuronectidae > Platichthys > Platichthys flesus. The sequence goes on from NC_084949.1 coordinate 16,948,483, forward strand.
TTTTCTTCGGTTTCTGGATCACTGGACTCTGTATGAGCGACTGGATGGCAGCTGCTGTTTATTGACTGTCCATCAGAGACTGACATTCCCTCGGTGGAATCTCCTGAACAACTGAGAACGTCTGGGTCATCAATGTTATGTGTGTAGTCATTTTCAGACTTGACTGCATCTAAACTATCAGACCTATTATTACAAGGCAAAGACGAATCCTCATGCTTTGTCATTTGTGGCAAGGTCAATATTTCAAGCTGAATGGTGCACTTCTTTGCAAGACATTTGTCCTTTACTGCTGCAGCCTTCGCTTCAGTAAACAGTGTTTTCACAGGTCCGTTGGCCCTTAAGTGTGTGTCCATAATAAAATCAACACTGCTCTCGGCATGGTGAGTAGATTCATCATAAAACACTGAGGCTGATGAGCATTCCGGCGGCTGCTTGCAGGAATCTAATGAAGGTTCAGTCACTGATACTGCCTGTCCAGTGGACTCAAAGCTATTTATCAACACAAAATGATCTCTGGTTGTATTATCAGTCACTGATAAATGGAGATCAAATGGGGTTTGACTGCTGCCCACTGACAGTGGATCATCATCTGAGCTCAAAAGTCCCAAACAGGATGAGTAGGTTGTTTGACTGCAGAGCTGAGTCATGGTTAGGATGTCTAATCTCTCCAGCTGCACTGTGCAGAGCTTGGTCAAACATTGATCCTTCAGAGCCTCTATCAGCCACTCCAACCCTCCTGCTGCGGACACAAACTCACAGCCGTTCTCACTGTCTGAAGAAAGTTGATTTAAACTTGATAAGTCATCGCCATTCCTTGTCTTTGAATTTTCACTGTAGCTTTTAGCGTCCTCGCTACAGCTGCTCCTCTTGTTTGTGCTTGTGTAATCCGTAAACACATCACCGGACAGCTCTTTGTGGTGATGCAGGTGTGGTACTTGCTCACCAAGGCTTGACAGCAGCTTCACCTCAGAGTGGAGTTCAGTGGACAGTGCAGAATGTGGTTCAGAGACAGGCTGCCCTGGTGAATTCAAATCTTCTTGAAATGTGCTGATGACACCTGTAGAGCTCACTGACATAGATGGAGGAGAGGAGGACTTATCATTAATGGGGATGGGTTTAAGGTGGGGATGTTTGCTGAAGGATCCTGCTGAGGGAGTAGAGCAAAAGATGGGGTTTCTGGGGGAAGGTCCGACACTGCAATCTGCTGACTCATTGAGGGATATCTCTCGGAGGGGGTTGGTGGCAAAGCTAGAAGTCCCTGCAGCATTCACTGAGTTCTCCGGACTCGACACCAAAAACACTGGAGGGACCTTCCTCTTCCTCCTCGTATGCAGACGGGTATGATTGGAACGAAGGGCTCCAGAAGTGAAGTCATCTGAGGAGTTAAGTATACTGACAATCATTTTTTGGAGTTTGGGTTGGACAACAGCTCCACATCTGCGGCGAGTTACAAAGCGGCCCACAGAACGATGGTGAACCCTAACAATAGAAAAGCAGAGGAGGAGGAAGAGAGGGAATGGTTAGAGAAATTACTAAATTATCTAAATAAATCTTCACCCTCCAGACCTGAGGACTGACTCCTCAAAGATCTTTAACTGGTGTGTTTCAAAGGAAATAAACTGAAAAATGGGACCCTTTAAATGTGAATGACAATATTAAACCTACAAATGAAGGGCATATTAATAATGGTCCCTGCCATCAATAATCCTATGCAACAAAACATGCCAAACAAATCAAAAGAATAAAAGCTTCAAAATAAATAAAATATGTAAAACATCTTCTTACCATTGTTATTGATATAGTTTTGTACATTGTGAAATCTATATTGCTATGGATACCCATAGTAATTTTCCAAAGTGATTAAAAGGAAATGGTTGAGCATGTAACATAGATGGATTCTCATAAATGATTTTTTGTGACACTTAAGGGCTGACCTCGAGTCTTCTTCACTCTCGATGGTCACTGGAACCTGCTTCTTTTTCTGCCTAATCAAAACTCCTGGTACAGACGTGAGCTGGTTTTTCCTGTTGACATGCAGAGACAAAAAACATTTCAGAAATACATCAACACACACTACAATTACTTCTGAAGTGAATGATTCCAGGAAAACATTTAGTTGAGCCTAATTTTGACATTTTTTTTTTAAATGTCAAATTGATTAATAACAGCAGTCATAGATCAATCATTGCAAATTAGATCATTCACAAATAAAGGTGGGTTTTGTAGTAGTTGATGACAAAAGTCAGATCTGTTCTAGCCTCTATTGTATAAGTATTCTGTTATTATTATTAATTGCAAATGTCTGCTTACAGACACAGTGGTGATAAAATAAAAAAGCAAGATAGAGTCCCAATGTGTTCTGCTCATGCTTGGTTGTGCACAGACCTGCTTGTCTTGCTCTGCTTAGCAGGCTGAGGGCACTGAGGATAAGGCCTGCCGATGTTCTCCTCGTCACTGCTGTTCTCTGTCAGAGAGGACACAGCTTTTCTCTTGGCAGGACGAACTCTACCACTGGAAACACAAGTCTTCTTCCCTCTAATGATGAAGAAAAGATAAAACCCAAGAGATGAGTAGGTCAAGATACAAACCATGAGATGAGGGGGAAAAGATAGATGACAATAAAAAATGCAAAGAGACACATATTCGATTTTGTTAATCCAGACACGGACAATATATCAGACATCCAATTAGTTAAATGCGACGTTTAAGACCTATGTTTACTTAATCATAAACTGTCCGCACAGACCTTGTTGTCTTGCTCTGCTGAGGCGCCTGAGGAGGAGGAGGAGAGGGGATGACGATGATCTCCTCGTTGTTGAAACTCTCTTCATCAAAGGTCTTCTCTGTCAGACATAGCATGGCCTTTTTCTTGGCGGCACGAGCTCCTCTACGCCTTGCAACACTAGTGCTCCTCTCTCTATGACACCAATAATGGATGAAGAAAGTATGATATCAAACATAAGAGCAAGGAGGACAACAACATTATAATTAATTTGGAATAACAGTCTTGACTCTTTTAGTTGGTAGATTGTTTTTAACTAATTTCTGTAATATGAAATATGCCAGGTCTGCACACACACATTTGGTTGCTTCAGAACTGGGACCACAATATGGAGTAAATGGGAGTTGCCATTATATTTATGATGTAGATGTTTCTGATAAAACAGTTTGAGAAAGGTGTTGTTTCAACTGTCTGATCCTTTAGGAGGCCATAGCTAATGTGGAACTGAATTGCATCTTAGAAATAGTCTCTATTGTTTAGCCTACCCTCAATGGCATTGACAAAACTGCAAGTTGACACATCCTTGTTTAGGCCTGGATCTTTCACATGTTCCCTTTTATGTACTGAATGAAGTAACCATGAATTATGGTTTACTGTAGAGTTCCACCAATAACCAGTCAACAGCTTATTATAAGTTGAATACGTTTAAAGGCAGAGGTGGGGACATTGATAGTAATGAAGGCCGCCAGGAGGAGGATGGGGATATCAAACATACCTTATCCTCGGCAGATTTGCGGGTTCAAACACGGAGATGTCACCGTCTGCAGAGTCGGTGCTGTCGAAGACCCGTTTGCGGTTTTCCGGTGAAACCCACGCGGGCAGTTTTCTCCTCTGTTTACCGTACGTCTTCAGAAACAGCGCCTTGACCGGCTTCATGTTGGAAGTCTCCAGTATAACGGATGTGTTGAACTGTTCAGAGACACTGGTGTTACTCACCCAGACGAGAACTGTGCTAAGGCTATGCTAACTGTGCTATCAAAAACGACACAGATCAACTCACAAACAGTGACTGACTAAATACACCGTAACTCGGTCTAACTAAACGGCCGTTTTAAACCCGCCGCCATTGTTATTAGCGAAATAAATCTTCATTTGTGTCTCCTTCATTATTTTGCAGCGTAAATGGGCAGGACCCGCTTCTTGTTCAAACCACCGGATGCGTCCATGATTGGTCAACAAACGATGATTGTGACGACACAGCGCCACCCGGCGGATCGGAGTGATTAGTTAGATAGATAGATAGACAGTGTTTTGCAAGTTCACACCTCTCATGAACTAGTTCAAAGTTCAATTCATACAAGTAAACATGAATAGTTCACGTTCATAGTTCACCATTTAAATTCTGAACTAGTTCATAGTTCAGTTCATGTCATAGTTTTAAGGTGGAAACTGAGAATGAAAGACTTGTTAAAGAAAACATTATTCATCACTACCCCTTGCCTTTACTGTTGGAAGGTTTTTCAGACAGTGTGTAAAAATCCCTCAGATAATAATAAGGTGCATCGGATCTCGGATGTAGTTGCTGAGTCTGCGTCTCTGCTTTCTCTTGGCATCTGTATATGAGACCGAGAGCTGTTGTGTTGCAGGTATGGCCTGCCCCTTTAAGGAAAGTTTGTAGTGT